>NW_026654037.1:0-10058 GCF_009828535.3 Hylobates moloch | reverse complement strand
CACAGAATTGGAAAAAACTACTTTAAAGTTCATATGGAACCAAAAAAAAGCCCACATTGCCAAGTGAATCCTAAGCCAAAAGAACAAAGCTGGAGGCATCACGCTACCTGACTTCAAACTGTACTACAAGGCTACAGTAACCAAAACCTCATGGTACTGGTACCAAAACAGAGATATAGACCAGTGAATATACTTTCAAAGAGAGAGCATTCACAATAGTAAAATGTTCACATTTGATATGGTTTGGTTGTGTACCCACCCAAATCACATCTTGAATTCTCACCTGTTGTGGGAAGGACCTGGTGGGAGGTAATTGAATCATGGGGGCAGGTCTTTCCTGTGCTGTTCTCATGATTGTGAGTAAGTCTCATGAGATCTGATGGTTATTTTAAGGGGGGGGTTTCTTGCACAAGATCTCTTTACCTTCTGTCATCCATGTAAGATTTGACTTGCTCCTCCTTGCTTTCCACTATGATTGTGAGGCTTCCCCAGTCACATGGAACTGTAAGTCCAATTAAACCTCTTTCTTTTGTAAATTGCCTAGTCTCAGATATGTTTTTATCAGCAGCATGAAAACATACTAATATAGTAAATGGATACCAGTAGAGTGGAGTGCTGCTGAAAAGATACCTGAAAATGTGGAAGTGACTTTGGAACTGGGTAACAGGCAGAAGTTGGAACAGTTTGGAGGGGTCAGAAGAGGACAGGAAAATGTGGGAAAGTTTGGAACTTCCTAGTGACTTGTTGAATGGCTTTGACTGAAAGCTTGATAATGATATGGACAATAAGGTCCAGGCAGTCTCAGGTGGTCTCAGGTGAAGATGAGGAACTTGTTGGGAACTGGAGCAAAGGTGACTCTTGTTATGTTTTAGCAAAGAGACTGGCGGTGTTTTACCCCTGTGCTAGAGATTTGTGAAACTTTGAACTTGAGAGAGATGATTTAGGGTATCTGGCAGAAGAAATTTCTAAGCAGCAAAGCATTCAAGAAGTGACTTGGGTGCTGTTAAAGGTATTCAGTTTTATAAGGGAAGCAGAGGATAAAAGTTCGTAAAATTTGCAGCCTGATAATGCAATAGAAAAGAAATTTCCATTTTCTGAGGAGAAATTCAAGCCAAATGCAGAAATTTGCATAAGTAATGAGGAGCCAAATGTTAATCCCCAAGACAACAGGGGAAAATGTCTCCAGGGCATGTCAAAGGTCTTTATGGTAGCCCCTGCCATCACAGACCCAGAGGCCCAGGAAGAAAAAGTGGTTTTCTCAGCCAGGCTTAGGGTACCCATGCTGTGTGCAGCCTAGGGATTTGGTGCCCTGCGTTTTAGCTGCTCCAGCCATAGCTGAAAGGGACAAATGTAGAGCTCAGGCTGTGGCTTCAGAGGGTGCAAGCTGGAAGCATTGGCAGCTTCCATGTGGTGTTGAGCCTGCAGGTGCACAGAAGTCAAGAACTGGGGTTTAGGAACCTCTGCCTAGAATTCAGAGGATGTATGGAAATGCCTGGATGCCCAGGCAGAAATTTGCTTCAGGGGCAGGGCCCTCATAGAGAACCTCTGCTAGGGCAGTGCAGAAGGGAAATGTGGGGTTACAGCCCCCAAAGAGTCCCTACTGGGACACCACCTAGTGGAGCTGTGAGAAAAGGGCCACTGTCCTCCTGACCACAGAATGGAAGATCCACTGACAGCTTGAATAGTATGTCTGGAAAAGCGATAGACACTCAACGCCAGCCCATGAAAGCAGCCAGGAGGGGTGCTATATCCTGTAAAGCCATGAGGGCGGAGCTGCCCAAGACCATAAGAACCCACTTCTTTCATCAGCATGACCTGCATGTGAGACATGGAGTCAAAGGAGATCATTTCGGAGCTTTAAGATTTGATTGCCTTGCTGGATTTTGGCCTGTAGCCCCTTTGTTTTGGCCAATATCTCCCATTTGGAATGGCTGTAATTAATGCCTTTACCCCAGTTGTAGGAAGTAACTAGCTTGCTTTTGATTTTACAGGCTCACAGGTGGAAGGGACTTGCCTTATCTCAGATGAGACTTTGGACTATAGACTTCTGAGTTAAAGCTGAAATAAGTTAAGACCTTGGAGGACTGTTGGGAAGGCATGATTGGTTTTGAAATGTGAGGACATGAGATTTGGGAGGGCCCAAGGGGGGAACGATATGGTTCGGCTGTGTCCTCACCCAAATCTCATCTTGAATTTCCATGTGTTGTGGGAGGGTCCCAGCGGGAGTTAATTGAATAATGAGGGCAGGTCTTTCCTGTGCATTTCTCATGATAGTGAGTAAGTCTCATGCAATCTGATAGTTATTATAAGAGGGAGTTTTCCCGCACAAGCTCTCTTTGCCTGCTGCCATCCACGTAAGACATGACTTGCTTCTCCTTGCCTTCCACCATGATTGTGAGGCTTCCCCAGCCATGTGGTACTGTAAGTCCAATTAAACCTCTCTCTTTGTTTGGTAAATTGTCTAGTCCGGGTATGTCTTTATCAGCAGCATGAAAACGGACTAATACAACATCCTAAGACTAAAACTTGGGCACCATCAGTAAAAGTGCAAATCGGAACTAAATTAAGGCATTTTCCCCTGGATTTTCAAACCACTTTGAGTAATGATGATTGTTTGTATAAATTATCAAGAGTTTTTGAGTGTCACTCAATTGTATTTCCTATATCATAAATCTTCATCAAGTGTCAGCTTCTTGAAGCAAGTATATAAGAGAAAAACAAAGATCAAGCTTTCTCTCTCCCACTTCCCTCCAACCTGCCCAACATCTTCTATAAAAGTAGAAACAATTTTATGAGTATAAGGTATTACCCCTAATCATAATTGTACAAGCAAGTATATTACAATAATTAACTTAATAAAAACAAGGAGAAGGATTCTTACCAAAAGACGGTGACTCCCTTCCATCCTCTAATCCTGAATCTCTTTCTCTGTCTCTCTTTCTGTGTTTATGACCACGATGCCTGTGACGTCGGTGGCTTTTTCTTCCTCCCAAGGGCACATGTACTCCAATAAATAGTGTTCGATGACCTTCATTAGGAAGCAAACCCACAAATTAAACTCTAAATTATTCCAGGGCACACAGATATGATGATTTACATGTTAATGGAGACTCAATTAAATTTAATTCAGCAAGTCATTTTTGATGTTTATGATATGTAAAGCTTGGAGCTTGGCACCGTCTTTTGGCATTTTACCTAATTAAGTGTACCATAGCTCTATCACAAATATGTATAATACTAATTATTTGGTTAAATATTTTGCAATCATCACTGTCTTTATAATCTCTATGTATCTATTCCCCATGCTTAATTATACTCTTCTCATTAGAAAAAAAAAAGTTTTATCTTCTCTCTACCTTCAGACAATTGTGTTATCTCATCAATTCCCTTCCCTTCACAGTTAAGTGTTTTTAAAAAATCACTATCTCTAATAAAACAGGTTTTGCTAAGATCTATGTTAATGCCAAATCCTACAGAGGTTTTTCTGTTTTCCTATTTCTATATGTTACACTTGATATTGGCCACTTATTATACTTAATAAAAGTCCCAAGACACAAGAGTTGTGACTCTGGCATATTGTTATAATTGTTCGATTTTATTATTAGCTATTGTTAATCTCTTACTGTGCCTAATTTATAAATTAAATTTTATCATAGGTATGTAGGTAAATGAAAAACACAGTATATATAGGGTTCAGTACTATCTGAGGTTTCAGGCATCTTTTGGGGGTCTTAGAATGTATCCCCTACAGATAAAGTGGGACTACTGGAAAAAGAAATGAGCTGTCAACCACAAAAAAAGACATGAGAGAACTATTAATGCATATTGCTAGGTGAAAGAAGACAGTTTTAAAAGCTACATACTGTGTTATTCCAACTATATGACATTCTGGTAAAGCTAAAACTATAGAGACAGTAAAAATATCAGCAGTTGTCAGGGCTTCAGGGAGAAGGTATAGGGATGAACAGGTGGAGCACAGGGCATTTTTAGGGAAGTTAAACCATCCTTGATACTGTAATGGTAGATACAAGATACATGTCATCAAACATTTGTCCAAACCAATAGAACTGTATAAAACAGAGTGAACCCTAATGTAAGCTATGGACTTTGGTTGATAATAACCTATTAATGTTGGTTTATCAATTGTAGCAAATGTACTGCACTAATGTAAAATGTTAATAAGAGAAGAAATTGTGTGCAGCAGGGAGAGGAAATATATGGGAACTGTCCGAACCTTCTGTGCAGTATTTTTATAAACTTAAAATTGATCTAAAAAATAAAGCCTATCCAAGAAAGTTAATATTGGTAGCTATAGAAAAATTTATGAGGAAGCAAAAGTACAAGCAAACAAAGGGATATTCGTGTCACCAAGTAGATTATGTATAGGAGAGTGTTGTATCAGGGACAAAACCTGTAAAGAAAACATTAAAATACTAGGTTAAAAAAAATTCTTACTTTCTCAAGTGCCAAAGTATACAAAATATTATAATGGCAATACTATGGATGAAGGCTTATGTCCCCCTGAGGTTTATATTTTAAAGTCCCAACCCCATATGTGACTGTATTTAGAGAGAGGGCCTTTATAGAGGTAATTAAGGTTAAATGAGGCCGTAGGAGTGGGGCTGGATCCATCCAATTAGTGTTCTTAAAAGAAGAAACACCAAAGAGCTACCTCTCTTGTTCTCTCTCCAAGCACACAAAGAGGTAACACAATGATGCAAGGAGATAGTAACCACCTATAAGCCAAGAGAAAAGTCTTCAGAATGAGACCGACCTGGCTAGCCATCTTGATCTTAGGTGTCCCAGCCTCCAGAACGGTGAGAAAACACATTTCTTAGTTTAAGCTGCCCAGTCTGTGGTATTTTTTTCTGGCAGCCCCAGTCAACTAATACAGCAAGGAAGGCCTAAAACAAAGCCTTACAATAATAAGTTTCAGAAGACATGTAATTAAAATTGTAAGATTTCTAAAATATTTAATGTCTAACACTTAGGCTGATAGTGTTTCTTTGAAAGGGATAACTGAATTCTACTAAAATAAATTTGCCTACTTTAGTGGATATATTTGTACTTAAATTATGTGATTTTTTCAATAAAACGCAAAAAAGAAAATATTTATTTTTTACACACAGGGTTAAATTATCTCCAAATTCTTGAAGGACTGGAGGTGAGATTGGCCTGAAACTATAGAATTAGTTATTCCTCTATTGCTGGAAAAAAATCCAATATTATGTATATTTTAATAATGGATGTAAATCGTTTATAATCCTAAAAATAATTATAGATCAATCCTCTGGCAAACTGAAAGCTGAAAGATAGTTTCCATATTCAGGTTTTTGTCCTGTATGGATTCATGCAGGCAAGTGAAAAATTATAATTGGTTCAAGCACCTGATTATAGACAATTAAAATGCACAGAAAGCCCTTTACCAATAAGGCTCAATTTTGGAAAAAGGAAATAAAGGGAAGTGAATTAATATATCTATGTGTCTGGTCCTATTTATTATTTTATTGACCACAATATTAAGTTATATTATGTGAGAAACAATAGAATATTCATTAAAACATGATCTCTGAGATTGAGACAAATGCTTACATTCATATCCAGTCTGTGTCACTTATATTTATGCAACCTTTAAAAAAAAGTATCTTATCTTTCACTTTATCTATAAAATGAAAATATTAGTAGCTATATCTTTCAGAGTGTTTTTTTATCATTCATGAAACAAAAGGTTCAAAAAAGTTAAGTCACATTTTAAGTCCCACAGCTAATAAACAAACCTACTTTCTCTCCCTTTAGAGTTTAAGACAGATCAACAGAGCACAGGGAATTTGGGTAAGTAGTAAGTTGCTACCTCATAACTGTTGAAGAAAGTGTCAAAAGTGTAGGTGGCAATGTTAGCATCAGTTGGGGAGAATACTGTCTTCTCTCCTGTAATTCCTTTTTGGTTAAAGCTTTCTTTGTTTGAAGTAGAGATGCTACCTGTCAAAATTAGTACTACCTGTGTGATGGCATATTGCATAGTCCCAACTACAGCTAAAGTGAGGTGTGGGGAGTTGGAGAAAACAGCAGACAGTGTAATTTTGAAATAGAATGATAAGAGAAATACTAAAGAGCAAAAAAAAATTATTAAGAGAGAAGTTGGGCAAAAAAAGATTAAGAGGTAACTAGGATATGAAGAGACAGAAATGATAAAAGAGCAATATTAAAAACAGAGAAAAATACAAATAAAGAAGAAACTGCCCATTCAGTATGATATTGGCTGTGGGTTTGTCGTAGATAGCTCTTATTATTTTGAGATACGTCCCATCAATACCTAATTTATTGAGAGTTTTTAGCATGAAGCGTTGTTGAATTTTGTCAAAAGCCTTTTCTGCATCTATTGAGATAATCATGTGGTTTTTGTCTTTGGTTCTGTTTATATGCTGGATTACATTTATTGATTTGCGTATGTTGAACCAGCCTTGCATCCCAGGGATGAAGCCCACTTGATCATGGTGGATAAGCTTTTTGATGTGCTGCTGGATTCGGTTTGCCAGTATTTTATTGAGGATTTTTGCATCAATGTTCATCAAGGATATTGGTCTAAAATTCTCTTTTTTGGTTGTGTCTCTGCCTGGCTTTGGTATCAGGATGATGCTGGCTTCATAAAATGTGTTAGGGAGGATTCCCTCTTTTTCTATCGATTGGAATAGTTTCAGAAGGAATGGTACCAGTTCCTCCTTGTACCTCTGGTAGAATTCGGCTGTGAATCCATCAGGTCCTGGACTCTTTTTGGTTGGTAAGCTATTGATTATTGCCACAATTTCAGAACCTGTTATTGGTCTATTCAGAGATTCGACTTCTTCCTGATTTAGTCTTGGGAGGGTGTATTTGTCGAGGAATTTATCCATTTCTTCTAGATTTTCTAGTTTATTTGCATAGAGGTGTTTGTAGTATTCTCTGATGGTAGATTGTATTTCTGTGGGATCGGTGGTGATATCCCCTTTTTCATTTTTTATTGCATCTATTTGATTCTTCTCTCTTTTCTTCTTTATTAGTCTTGCTAGCGGTCCATCAATTTTGTTGATCTTTTCAAAAAACCAGCTCCTGGATTCATTAATTTTTTGAAGGGTTTTTTGTGTCTCTATTTCCTTCAGTTCTGCTCTGATTTTAGTTATTTCTAGCCTTCTGCTAGCTTTTGAATGTGTTTGCTCTTGCTTTTCTAGTTCTTTTAATTGTGATGTTAGGGTGTCAATTTTGGATCTTTCCTGTTTTCTCTTGTGGGCATTTAGTGCTATAAATTTCCCTCTACACACTGCTTTGAATGTGTCCCAGAGATTCTGGTAGGTTGTGTCTTTGTTCTCGTTGGTTTCAAAGAACATCTTTATTTCTGCCTTCATTTCATTATGTACCCAATAGTCATTCAGGAGCAGGTTGTTCAGTTTCCATGTAGTTGAGCAGTTTTGAGTGAGTTTCTTAATCCTGAGTTCTAGTTTGATTGCACTGTGGTCTGAGAGACAGTTTGTTATAATTTCTGTTCTTTTACATTTGCTGAGGAGAGCTTTACTTCCAACTATGTGGTCAATTTTGGAATAGGTGTGGTGCTGAAAAAAATGTATAGTCTGTTGATTTGGGGTGGAGAGTTCTGTAGATGTCTATTAGGTCCACTTTGTTTAGGGCTGAGTTCAATTCCTGGATATCCTTGTTAACTTTCTGTCTAGATGATCTGTCTAATGTTGACAGTGGGGTGTTAAAATCTCCCATTATTATTGTGTGGGAGTTTAAGTCCCTTTGTAGGTCACTCAGGACTTGCTTTATGAATCTGGGTGCTCCTGTGTTGGGTGCATATATATTTAGGATAGTTAGCTCTTCTTGTTGAATTGATCCCTTTACCATTATGTAATGGCCTTCTTTGTCTCTTTTGATCTTTGTTGGTTTAAAGTCTATTTTGTCAGAGACTAGGATTGCAACCCCTGCCTTTTTTTGTTTTCCATTTGCTTGATAGATCTTCCTCCATCCCTTTATTTTGAGTCTATGTGTGTCTCTGCACGTGAGATGGGTTTCCTGAATACAGCACACTGATGGGTCCTGACTCCTTATCCAGTTTGCCAGTCTGTGTCTTTTAATTGGAGCATTTAGCCCATTTACATTTAACGTTAATATTGTTATGTGTGAATCTGATCCTGTCATTATGATGTTAGTTGGTTATTTTGCTCATTAGTTGATGCAGTTTCTTCCTAGCCTGGATGGTCTTTACAATTTGGCATGTTTTTGCAGTGGCTGGTACCGGTTGTTCCTTTCCATGTTTAGTGCTTCCTTCAGGAGCTCTTTTAGGGCAGGCCTGGTGGTGACAAAATCACTCAGCGTTTGCTTGTCTGTAAAGTATTTTATTTCTCCTTCACTTATGAAGCTTAGTTTGGCTGGATAGGAAATTCTGGGTTAAAAATTCTTTTCTTTAAGAATGTTGAATATCGGCCCCCACTCTCTTCTGGCTTGTAGAGTTTCTGCCGAGAGATCAGCTGTTAGCCTGATGGGCTTCCCTTTGTGGGTAACCCGACCTTTCTCTCTGGCTGCCCTTAACATTTTTTCCTTCACTTCAACTTTGGTGAATCTGACAATTATGTGTCTTGGAGTTGCTCTTCTCGAGGAGTATCTTTGTGGCGTTCTCTGTATTTCCTGAATCTGAATGTTGGCCTGCCTTGCTAGATTGGGGAAGTTCTCCTGGATAATATCTTGCAGAGTGTTTTCCAACTTGGTTCCATTCTCCCCGTCATTTTCAGGTACACCAATCAGACGTAGGTTTGGTCGTTTCACGTAGTCCCAAATTTCTTGGAGGCTTTGTTCATTTCTTTTTATTCTTTTTTCTCTAGACTTCCCTTCTCACTTCATTTCATTCATTTCATCTTCCATCTGCGATACCCTTTCTTCCAGTTGATTGCATCTGCTACTGAGGCTTCTGCAATCTTCACGTAGTTGTGGAAACTTGGCTTTCAGCTCCTCCATCTCCTTTAAGCCCTTCTCTCCATTGGTTATTCTAGTTATCCATTCTTCTAATTTTTTTTTCAAAGTTTTTAACTTCTTTGCTATTGTTTTGAATTTCCTCCCGTAGCTCAGAGTAGTTTGATCGTCTGAAGCCTTCTTCTCTCAACTCGTCAAAGTCATCCTCCATCCAGCTTTGTTCCATTGCTGGTGAGGAACTGCGTTCCTTTGGAGGAGGAGAGGTGCTTTGCTTTTTAGAGTTTCCAGTTTTTCTGCTCTGTTTTTTCCCCATCTTTGCGGTTTTATCTACTTTTGGGCTTTGATGATGGTGATGTACAAATGGGTTTTTGGTGTGGATGTCCTTTCTGTTTGTTAGTTTTCCTTCTACCAGACAGGACCCTCAGCTGCAGGTCTGTTGGAGTTTACTAGAGGTCCACTCCAGACCCTGTTTGGCTGGGTGTCAGCAGCGGTGGCTGCAGAACAGCGGATTTTCGTGAGACCACCAATTCAGCTGTCTGATAGGGATGCCCTCTCTCACCGCTCCTATTCAACATAGTGCTGGAAGTTCTGGCCAGAGCAATCAGGCAGGAGAAGGAAATAAAGGGTATTCAATTAGGAAAAGAGGAAGTCAAACTGTCCCTGTTTGCAGATGACATGATTGTATATCTGGAAAATCCCATTGTCTCAGCCCAAAATCTCCTTAAGCTGATTAGCAACTTCAGCAAAGTCTCAGGATACAAAATCAATGTACAAAAATCACAAGCATTCTTATACACCAATAACAGACAAACAGAGCCAAATCATGAGTGAACTCCCATTCACAGTTGCCTCAAAGAGAGTAAAATGCCTAGGAATCCAACTTACAAGGGATGTGAAGGACCTCTTCAAGGAGAACTACAAACCACTGCTCAATGAAATCAAAGAGGATACAAACAAATGGAAGAACATTCCATGCTCATGGGTTGGAAGAATCAATATCGTGAAAATGGCCATACTGCCCAAGGTAATTTATAGATTCAATGCCATCCCCATCAAGCTACCAATGACTTTCTTCACAGAATTGGAAAAAACTACTTTAAAGTTCATATGGAACCAAAAAA
>NW_026654036.1:0-10058 GCF_009828535.3 Hylobates moloch | reverse complement strand
CACAGAATTGGAAAAAACTACTTTAAAGTTCATATGGAACCAAAAAAAAGCCCACATTGCCAAGTGAATCCTAAGCCAAAAGAACAAAGCTGGAGGCATCACGCTACCTGACTTCAAACTGTACTACAAGGCTACAGTAACCAAAACCTCATGGTACTGGTACCAAAACAGAGATATAGACCAGTGAATATACTTTCAAAGAGAGAGCATTCACAATAGTAAAATGTTCACATTTGATATGGTTTGGTTGTGTACCCACCCAAATCACATCTTGAATTCTCACCTGTTGTGGGAAGGACCTGGTGGGAGGTAATTGAATCATGGGGGCAGGTCTTTCCTGTGCTGTTCTCATGATTGTGAGTAAGTCTCATGAGATCTGATGGTTATTTTAAGGGGGGGGTTTCTTGCACAAGATCTCTTTACCTTCTGTCATCCATGTAAGATTTGACTTGCTCCTCCTTGCTTTCCACTATGATTGTGAGGCTTCCCCAGTCACATGGAACTGTAAGTCCAATTAAACCTCTTTCTTTTGTAAATTGCCTAGTCTCAGATATGTTTTTATCAGCAGCATGAAAACATACTAATATAGTAAATGGGTACCAGTAGAGTGGAGTGCTGCTGAAAAGATACCTGAAAATGTGGAAGTGACTTTGGAACTGGGTAACAGGCAGAAGTTGGAACAGTTTGGAGGGGTCAGAAGAGGACAGGAAAATGTGGGAAAGTTTGGAACTTCCTAGTGACTTGTTGAATGGCTTTGACTGAAAGCTTGATAATGATATGGACAATAAGGTCCAGGCAGTCTCAGGTGGTCTCAGGTGGAGATGAGGAACTTGTTGGGAACTGGAGCAAAGGTGACTCTTGTTATGTTTTAGCAAAGAGACTGGCGGTGTTTTACCCCTGTGCTAGAGATTTGTGAAACTTTGAACTTGAGAGAGATGATTTAGGGTATCTGGCAGAAGAAATTTCTAAGCAGCAAAGCATTCAAGAAGTGACTTGGGTGCTGTTAAAGGTATTCAGTTTTATAAGGGAAGCAGAGGATAAAAGTTTGTAAAATTTGCAGCCTGATAATGCAATAGAAAAGAAATTTCCATTTTCTGAGGAGAAATTCAAGCCAAATGCAGAAATTTGCATAAGTAATGAGGAGCCAAATGCTAATCCCCAAGACAACAGGGGAAAATGTCTCCAGGGCATGTCAAAGGTCTTTATGGTAGCCCCTGCCATCACAGACCCAGAGGCCCAGGAAGAAAAAGTGGTTTTCTCAGCCAGGCTTAGGGTACCCATGCTGTGTGCAGCCTAGGGATTTGGTGCCCTGCGTTTTAGCTGCTCCAGCCATAGCTGAAAGGGACAAATGTAGAGCTCAGGCTGTGGCTTCAGAGGGTGCAAGCTGGAAGCATTGGCAGCTTCCATGTGGTGTTGAGCCTGCAGGTGCACAGAAGTCAAGAACTGGGGTTTAGGAACCTCTGCCTAGAATTCAGAGGATGTATGGAAATGCCTGGATGCCCAGGCAGAAATTTGCTTCAGGGGCAGGGCCCTCATAGAGAACCTCTGCTAGGGCAGTGCAGAAGGGAAATGTGGGGTTACAGCCCCCAAAGAGTCCCTACTGGGACACCACCTAGTGGAGCTGTGAGAAAAGGGCCACTGTCCTCCTGACCACAGAATGGAAGATCCACTGACAGCTTGAATAGTATGTCTGGAAAAGCGATAGACACTCAACGCCAGCCCATGAAAGCAGCCAGGAGGGGTGCTATATCCTGTAAAGCCATGAGGGCGGAGCTGCCCAAGACCATAAGAACCCACTTCTTTCATCAGCATGACCTGCATGTGAGACATGGAGTCAAAGGAGATCATTTCGGAGCTTTAAGATTTGATTGCCTTGCTGGATTTTGGCCTGTAGCCCCTTTGTTTTGGCCAATATCTCCCATTTGGAATGGCTGTAATTAATGCCTTTACCCCAGTTGTAGGAAGTAACTAGCTTGCTTTTGATTTTACAGGCTCACAGGTGGAAGGGACTTGCCTTATCTCAGATGAGACTTTGGACTATAGACTTCTGAGTTAAAGCTGAAATAAGTTAAGACCTTGGAGGACTGTTGGGAAGGCATGATTGGTTTTGAAATGTGAGGACATGAGATTTGGGAGGGCCCAAGGGGGGAACGATATGGTTCGGCTGTGTCCTCACCCAAATCTCATCTTGAATTTCCATGTGTTGTGGGAGGGTCCCAGCGGGAGTTAATTGAATAATGAGGGCAGGTCTTTCCTGTGCATTTCTCATGATAGTGAGTAAGTCTCATGCAATCTGATAGTTATTATAAGAGGGAGTTTTCCCGCACAAGCTCTCTTTGCCTGCTGCCATCCACGTAAGACATGACTTGCTTCTCCTTGCCTTCCACCATGATTGTGAGGCTTCCCCAGCCATGTGGTACTGTAAGTCCAATTAAACCTCTCTCTTTGTTTGGTAAATTGTCTAGTCCGGGTATGTCTTTATCAGCAGCATGAAAACGGACTAATACAACATCCTAAGACTAAAACTTGGGCACCATCAGTAAAAGTGCAAATCGGAACTAAATTAAGGCATTTTCCCCTGGATTTTCAAACCACTTTGAGTAATGATGATTGTTTGTATAAATTATCAAGAGTTTTTGAGTGTCACTCAATTGTATTTCCTATATCATAAATCTTCATCAAGTGTCAGCTTCTTGAAGCAAGTATATAAGAGAAAAACAAAGATCAAGCTTTCTCTCTCCCACTTCCCTCCAACCTGCCCAACATCTTCTATAAAAGTAGAAACAATTTTATGAGTATAAGGTATTACCCCTAATCATAATTGTACAAGCAAGTATATTACAATAATTAACTTAATAAAAACAAGGAGAAGGATTCTTACCAAAAGACGGTGACTCCCTTCCATCCTCTAATCCTGAATCTCTTTCTCTGTCTCTCTTTCTGTGTTTATGACCACGATGCCTGTGACGTCGATGGCTTTTTCTTCCTCCCAAGGGCACATGTACTCCAATAAATAGTGTTCGATGACCTTCATTAGGAAGCAAACCCACAAATTAAACTCTAAATTATTCCAGGGCACACAGATATGATGATTTACATGTTAATGGAGACTCAATTAAATTTAATTCAGCAAGTCATTTTTGATGTTTATGATATGTAAAGCTTGGAGCTTGGCACCGTCTTTTGGCATTTTACCTAATTAAGTGTACCATAGCTCTATCACAAATATGTATAATACTAATTATTTGGTTAAATATTTTGCAATCATCACTGTCTTTATAATCTCTATGTATCTATTCCCCATGCTTAATTATACTCTTCTCATTAGAAAAAAAAAAGTTTTATCTTCTCTCTACCTTCAGACAATTGTGTTATCTCATCAATTCCCTTCCCTTCACAGTTAAGTGTTTTTAAAAAATCACTATCTCTAATAAAACAGGTTTTGCTAAGATCTATGTTAATGCCAAATCCTACAGAGGTTTTTCTGTTTTCCTATTTCTATATGTTACACTTGATATTGGCCACTTATTATACTTAATAAAAGTCCCAAGACACAAGAGTTGTGACTCTGGCATATTGTTATAATTGTTCGATTTTATTATTAGCTATTGTTAATCTCTTACTGTGCCTAATTTATAAATTAAATTTTATCATAGGTATGTAGGTAAATGAAAAACACAGTATATATAGGGTTCAGTACTATCTGAGGTTTCAGGCATCTTTTGGGGGTCTTAGAATGTATCCCCTACAGATAAAGTGGGACTACTGGAAAAAGAAATGAGCTGTCAACCACAAAAAAAGACATGAGAGAACTATTAATGCATATTGCTAGGTGAAAGAAGACAGTTTTAAAAGCTACATACTGTGTTATTCCAACTATATGACATTCTGGTAAAGCTAAAACTATAGAGACAGTAAAAATATCAGCAGTTGTCAGGGCTTCAGGGAGAAGGTATAGGGATGAACAGGTGGAGCACAGGGCATTTTTAGGGAAGTTAAACCATCCTTGATACTGTAATGGTAGATACAAGATACATGTCATCAAACATTTGTCCAAACCAATAGAACTGTATAAAACAGAGTGAACCCTAATGTAAGCTATGGACTTTGGTTGATAATAACCTATTAATGTTGGTTTATCAATTGTAGAAAATGTACTGCACTAATGTAAAATGTTAATAAGAGAAGAAATTGTGTGCAGCAGGGAGAGGAAATATATGGGAACTGTCCGAACCTTCTGTGCAGTATTTTTATAAACTTAAAATTGATCTAAAAAATAAAGCCTATCCAAGAAAGTTAATATTGGTAGCTATAGAAAAATTTATGAGGAAGCAAAAGTACAAGCAAACAAAGGGATATTCGTGTCACCAAGTAGATTATGTATAGGAGAGTGTTGTATCAGGGACAAAACCTGTAAAGAAAACATTAAAATACTAGGTTAAAAAAAATTCTTACTTTCTCAAGTGCCAAAGTATACAAAATATTATAATGGCAATACTATGGATGAAGGCTTATGTCCCCCTGAGGTTTATATTTTAAAGTCCCAACCCCATATGTGACTGTATTTAGAGAGAGGGCCTTTATAGAGGTAATTAAGGTTAAATGAGGCCGTAGGAGTGGGGCTGGATCCATCCAATTAGTGTTCTTAAAAGAAGAAACACCAAAGAGCTACCTCTCTTGTTCTCTCTCCAAGCACACAAAGAGGTAACACAATGATGCAAGGAGATAGTAACCACCTATAAGCCAAGAGAAAAGTCTTCAGAATGAGACCGACCTGGCTAGCCATCTTGATCTTAGGTGTCCCAGCCTCCAGAACGGTGAGAAAACACATTTCTTAGTTTAAGCTGCCCAGTCTGTGGTATTTTTTTCTGGCAGCCCCAGTCAACTAATACAGCAAGGAAGGCCTAAAACAAAGCCTTACAATAATAAGTTTCAGAAGACATGTAATTAAAATTGTAAGATTTCTAAAATATTTAATGTCTAACACTTAGGCTGATAGTGTTTCTTTGAAAGGGATAACTGAATTCTACTAAAATAAATTTGCCTACTTTAGTGGATATATTTGTACTTAAATTATGTGATTTTTTCAATAAAACGCAAAAAAGAAAATATTTATTTTTTACACACAGGGTTAAATTATCTCCAAATTCTTGAAGGACTGGAGGTGAGATTGGCCTGAAACTATAGAATTAGTTATTCCTCTATTGCTGGAAAAAAATCCAATATTATGTATATTTTAATAATGGATGTAAATCGTTTATAATCCTAAAAATAATTATAGATCAATCCTCTGGCAAACTGAAAGCTGAAAGATAGTTTCCATATTCAGGTTTTTGTCCTGTATGGATTCATGCAGGCAAGTGAAAAATTACAATTGGTTCAAGCACCTGATTATAGACAATTAAAATGCACAGAAAGCCCTTTACCAATAAGGCTCAATTTTGGAAAAAGGAAATAAAGGGAAGTGAATTAATATATCTATGTGTCTGGTCCTATTTATTATTTTATTGACCACAATATTAAGTTATATTATGTGAGAAACAATAGAATATTCATTAAAACATGATCTCTGAGATTGAGACAAATGCTTACATTCATATCCAGTCTGTGTCACTTATATTTATGCAACCTTTAAAAAAAAGTATCTTATCTTTCACTTTATCTATAAAATGAAAATATTAGTAGCTATATCTTTCAGAGTGTTTTTTTATCATTCATGAAACAAAAGGTTCAAAAAAGTTAAGTCACATTTTAAGTCCCACAGCTAATAAACAAACCTACTTTCTCTCCCTTTAGAGTTTAAGACAGATCAACAGAGCACAGGGAATTTGGGTAAGTAGTAAGTTGCTACCTCATAACTGTTGAAGAAAGTGTCAAAAGTGTAGGTGGCAATGTTAGCATCAGTTGGGGAGAATACTGTCTTCTCTCCTGTAATTCCTTTTTGGTTAAAGCTTTCTTTGTTTGAAGTAGAGATGCTACCTGTCAAAATTAGTACTACCTGTGTGATGGCATATTGCATAGTCCCAACTACAGCTAAAGTGAGGTGTGGGGAGTTGGAGAAAACAGCAGACAGTGTAATTTTGAAATAGAATGATAAGAGAAATACTAAAGAGCAAAAAAAAATTATTAAGAGAGAAGTTGGGCAAAAAAAGATTAAGAGGTAACTAGGATATGAAGAGACAGAAATGATAAAAGAGCAATATTAAAAACAGAGAAAAATACAAATAAAGAAGAAACTGCCCATTCAGTATGATATTGGCTGTGGGTTTGTCATAGATAGCTCTTATTATTTTGAGATACGTCCCATCAATACCTAATTTATTGAGAGTTTTTAGCATGAAGCGTTGTTGAATTTTGTCAAAAGCCTTTTCTGCATCTATTGAGATAATCATGTGGTTTTTGTCTTTGGTTCTGTTTATATGCTGGATTACATTTATTGATTTGCGTATGTTGAACCAGCCTTGCATCCCAGGGATGAAGCCCACTTGATCATGGTGGATAAGCTTTTTGATGTGCTGCTGGATTCGGTTTGCCAGTATTTTATTGAGGATTTTTGCATCAATGTTCATCAAGGATATTGGTCTAAAATTCTCTTTTTTGGTTGTGTCTCTGCCTGGCTTTGGTATCAGGATGATGCTGGCTTCATAAAATGTGTTAGGGAGGATTCCCTCTTTTTCTATCGATTGGAATAGTTTCAGAAGGAATGGTACCAGTTCCTCCTTGTACCTCTGGTAGAATTCGGCTGTGAATCCATCAGGTCCTGGACTCTTTTTGGTTGGTAAGCTATTGATTATTGCCACAATTTCAGAACCTGTTATTGGTCTATTCAGAGATTCGACTTCTTCCTGATTTAGTCTTGGGAGGGTGTATTTGTCGAGGAATTTATCCATTTCTTCTAGATTTTCTAGTTTATTTGCATAGAGGTGTTTGTAGTATTCTCTGATGGTAGATTGTATTTCTGTGGGATCGGTGGTGATATCCCCTTTTTCATTTTTTATTGCATCTATTTGATTCTTCTCTCTTTTCTTCTTTATTAGTCTTGCTAGCAGCCTATCAATTTTGTTGATCTTCTCAAAAAACCAGCTCCTGGATTCATTAATTTTTTGAAGGGTTTTTTGTGTCTCTATTTCCTTCAGTTCTGCTCTGATTTTAGTTATTTCTAGCCTTCTGCTAGCTTTTGAATGTGTTTGCTCTTGCTTTTCTAGTTCTTTTAATTGTGATGTTAGGGTGTCAATTTTGGATCTTTCCTGCTTTCTCTTGTGGGCATTTAGTGCTATAAATTTCCCTCTACACACTGCTTTGAATGTGTCCCAGAGATTCTGGTATGTTGTGTCTTTGTTCTCGTTGGTTTCAAAGAACATCTTTATTTCTGCCTTCATTTCATTATGTACCCAATAGTCATTCAGGAGCAGGTTGTTCAGTTTCCATGTAGTTGAGCAGTTTTGAGTGAGTTTCTTAATCCTGAGTTCTAGTTTGATTGCACTGTGGTCTGAGAGACAGTTTGTTATAATTTCTGTTCTTTTACATTTGCTGAGGAGAGCTTTACTTCCAACTATGTGGTCAATTTTGGAATAGGTGTGGTGCTGAAAAAAATGTATAGTCTGTTGATTTGGGGTGGAGAGTTCTGTAGATGTCTATTAGGTCCACTTTGTTTAGGGCTGAGTTCAATTCCTGGATATCCTTGTTAACTTTCTGTCTAGATGATCTGTCTAATGTTGACAGTGGGGTGTTAAAATCTCCCATTATTATTGTGTGGGAGTTTAAGTCCCTTTGTAGGTCACTCAGGACTTGCTTTATGAATCTGGGTGCTCCTGTGTTGGGTGCATATATATTTAGGATAGTTAGCTCTTCTTGTTGAATTGATCCCTTTACCATTATGTAATGGCCTTCTTTGTCTCTTTTGATCTTTGTTGGTTTAAAGTCTATTTTGTCAGAGACTAGGATTGCAACCCCTGCCTTTTTTTGTTTTCCATTTGCTTGATAGATCTTCCTCCATCCCTTTATTTTGAGTCTATGTGTGTCTCTGCACGTGAGATGGGTTTCCTGAATACAGCACACTGATGGGTCCTGACTCCTTATCCAGTTTGCCAGTCTGTGTCTTTTAATTGGAGCATTTAGCCCATTTACATTTAACGTTAATATTGTTATGTGTGAATCTGATCCTGTCATTATGATGTTAGTTGGTTATTTTGCTCATTAGTTGATGCAGTTTCTTCCTAGCCTGGATGGTCTTTACAATTTGGCATGTTTTTGCAGTGGCTGGTACCGGTTGTTCCTTTCCATGTTTAGTGCTTCCTTCAGGAGCTCTTTTAGGGCAGGCCTGGTGGTGACAAAATCACTCAGCGTTTGCTTGTCTGTAAAGTATTTTATTTCTCCTTCACTTATGAAGCTTAGTTTGGCTGGATAGGAAATTCTGGGTTAAAAATTCTTTTCTTTAAGAATGTTGAATATCGGCCCCCACTCTCTTCTGGCTTGTAGAGTTTCTGCCGAGAGATCAGCTGTTAGCCTGATGGGCTTCCCTTTGTGGGTAACCCGACCTTTCTCTCTGGCTGCCCTTAACATTTTTTCCTTCACTTCAACTTTGGTGAATCTGACAATTATGTGTCTTGGAGTTGCTCTTCTCGAGGAGTATCTTTGTGGCGTTCTCTGTATTTCCTGAATCTGAATGTTGGCCTGCCTTGCTAGATTGGGGAAGTTCTCCTGGATAATATCTTGCAGAGTGTTTTCCAACTTGGTTCCATTCTCCCCGTCATTTTCAGGTACACCAATCAGACGTAGGTTTGGTCGTTTCACGTAGTCCCAAATTTCTTGGAGGCTTTGTTCATTTCTTTTTATTCTTTTTTCTCTAGACTTCCCTTCTCACTTCATTTCATTCATTTCATCTTCCATCTGCGATACCCTTTCTTCCAGTTGATTGCATCTGCTACTGAGGCTTCTGCAATCTTCACGTAGTTGTGGAAACTTGGCTTTCAGCTCCTCCATCTCCTTTAAGCCCTTCTCTCCATTGGTTATTCTAGTTATCCATTCTTCTAATTTTTTTTTCAAAGTTTTTAACTTCTTTGCTATTGTTTTGAATTTCCTCCCGTAGCTCAGAGTAGTTTGATCGTCTGAAGCCTTCTTCTCTCAACTCGTCAAAGTCATCCTCCATCCAGCTTTGTTCCATTGCTGGTGAGGAACTGCGTTCCTTTGGAGGAGGAGAGGTGCTTTGCTTTTTAGAGTTTCCAGTTTTTCTGCTCTGTTTTTTCCCCATCTTTGCGGTTTTATCTACTTTTGGGCTTTGATGATGGTGATGTACAAATGGGTTTTTGGTGTGGATGTCCTTTCTGTTTGTTAGTTTTCCTTCTACCAGACAGGACCCTCAGCTGCAGGTCTGTTGGAGTTTACTAGAGGTCCACTCCAGACCCTGTTTGGCTGGGTGTCAGCAGCGGTGGCTGCAGAACAGCGGATTTTCGTGAGACCACCAATTCAGCTGTCTGATAGGGATGCCCTCTCTCACCGCTCCTATTCAACATAGTGCTGGAAGTTCTGGCCAGAGCAATCAGGCAGGAGAAGGAAATAAAGGGTATTCAATTAGGAAAAGAGGAAGTCAAACTGTCCCTGTTTGCAGATGACATGATTGTATATCTGGAAAATCCCATTGTCTCAGCCCAAAATCTCCTTAAGCTGATTAGCAACTTCAGCAAAGTCTCAGGATACAAAATCAATGTACAAAAATCACAAGCATTCTTATACACCAATAACAGACAAACAGAGCCAAATCATGAGTGAACTCCCATTCACAGTTGCCTCAAAGAGAGTAAAATGCCTAGGAATCCAACTTACAAGGGATGTGAAGGACCTCTTCAAGGAGAACTACAAACCACTGCTCAATGAAATCAAAGAGGATACAAACAAATGGAAGAACATTCCATGCTCATGGGTTGGAAGAATCAATATCGTGAAAATGGCCATACTGCCCAAGGTAATTTATAGATTCAATGCCATCCCCATCAAGCTACCAATGACTTTCTTCACAGAATTGGAAAAAACTACTTTAAAGTTCATATGGAACCAAAAAA
>NW_026654035.1:0-10059 GCF_009828535.3 Hylobates moloch | reverse complement strand
ATCTCGGCTCACTGCAAGCTCCGCCTCCTGGGTTCACGCCATTCTCCTGCCTCAGCCTCTCCGAGTAGCTGGGATTACAGGCGCCTGCCACCACGCCCGGCTAATTTTTTGTATTTTTAGTAGAGACGGGGTTTCACCATGGTCTCGATCTCCTGACCTCGTGATCCACCCACCTCGGCCTCCCAAAGTGCTGGGATTACAAGCATGAGCCACCACACCTGGCCGCTTTCTTGCTATTTCTCTCTCTCCCTCCCCCCTCCCCCACCTTCTTAGAATCTGATAGTGCATATTTTTATTCACTTGATGGTGTCCCTTAGGTCTCATAGGGACATTCACTCTTTTTTATTCTTTTTTTCTTTTTTGTTCCTTTAACTGACTAATTTCTTGAACTACTGACCTCAGGTGATCTACCTGCCTCAGCCTTTCAAAATGCTGAGACAACAGGCATAAGCCTCCACACCTGGCTAACTGGCTTATTTCAAATGACCCGTCTTTGAGTTCACTGCTTGAGTCTGCTGTTGAAGCTTTAGTTTGTTTGAGTCTTCTGTTGAAGCTCTCTATTGAATTTTTTCCTTCTTTCCTTGTATTCTTCAGCTTCAGGACTTCTTTTTAGTTCTTTTTTAAGGTTTCTATTTCTTTATTAAACTTCTCTTTCTTCATGCATTGTTTTCCTGGTTTCATGTAGTTGTTTATCTGTTATCTTACATCTCATTGAGCTTCTTTAAATGACGAGTTTGAATTCTTTGCCAGGTGTTTCATATATCTACATTTCCTTGGGGTTGATTACTGGAGCTTTGTTAGTCTCTTGTGGTGGTGTCGTGTGTGCCTGATTTTTTTTTTTATAATCCATGTAGCCTCATATTGATGTCTATACATTTGAATGCACAAACATCTCTTCCAGTCTTTACTGACTGGCTTTGGCAGGTAAAGACTTTTTCCTGTTGGATCCCCAAACTTATGGAATTGCCTTCTAGATTGCAGTGAAACAGTCTTGGAGCTGGGTCACATGGCTGTTGCTGGGTGCCCAGCAGGTCTGCAGTTGGTGTGTCTGTGAACAGAGTCTCAGACTAATGTAGATTCTGTCTAGCTCCTATGGACTGAACTACCTTCAGGACCTTGGTCAATAGAGCTAGCCCTGGTTAAAGTGTCCACTTCAGTGTCTTTAGACAGTGGACTTGTTACCAGGTGGTATAAATGAGTGTGGTTTCCACTGAGTCATTGGGAGGGCTCTTATGAATTTACTGGCCAAGTCCCTGGGCAGGAAGGACTAGCCACATATCATGGCTGAGAGGAGCTGAAACCAAGTCATAGGGCTACTTCAGGGTCCACAGCTAAGAATGAGGTCTGCAAACCTGACTCCAGGGGCATGGATAGGTATGCATCCTCCTGGGTGGGAAGGCAGGACTACTCCTAATTTTATCTGAGTGAACCTGGATCTTTGTCTCAGGGCTGCTTCAGAATCTGCAGTCAGACCAAAATTAGTAGGCCTACCACCCAGGAAATGGATGGGCATGTTACCCAACAAATCCCTGAGTGGGAAGGACTACTCCTGGACCATGGCTGGGAAGGGGTAGAACTGAGTTACAGTGCTGCCTCATCATCCACAGTCAGACTGAGGTTGGCAAACCTGCCTCCAGTAGCACAAATGGATATGTCTACTGGTGGATACCTGGAAAGGCAGAAATATGCTCAGACCACAGGAAGAGCTGGAACTGAGTTACAGGACTGTTTCAGGATGTGCTGTGGGACTGAATTTAGCAGACTTGCTTCTAAGGGTGTGGATGGGCATGTATCACATCATATTCATGTGCGGGCAGAACTGTTGCCCAATCACATCTGAGAGGGGACGGAGGCAGGTCATGGACCCTTTCAGGGTCCATATCCAGGACCAAGGTTAGCAGGCCTATTACCTAAAACATGGGGTAGGCATGACTCCTCTTGGGTTTCTTGGCATATGGATTGGGTGGCAGAACCAAGACTAAACAGGACTGTAGCTGAGTCCACAGGGGGCAACAATGTTTCTAGGTCTGTAGCCAGGACTGTGGTAGGCAAGCCTTCCACCTGGGCACAGGTCTGCCCTCTCACAATGGTCCTCCTTGTCCTTGTGCTCCACCAGGATTTTGAAACTTCCTGCCTGGATCCCAAAGCTTCCACAAAGGCACTTTTGTTTGTGGATAGTTCCCAAATTATTGTTGTTGTGGAAGGAAATAAAGGGGGATACCTGTTATTCTGCCATCTTGTTCTCACATAGCTTCTTAACATACCAAACTCTGTTAAGCATGCTTACTACTCCTCTATGAAAGTCACCAGTTAAAATTCTGGAAAGGGCAGGGCTTTGAAGAATAAAGGCTCAGGACACTACTATGGAACATCACCAGAACACTCTTTACACCTTTGTAATAATTTCTTAATCAGAACACTTAATATAGAGAACTCTAAATAGTTACATGCTCACTTAATTGTATTATTATCCAATCCATATATCTCCGTGTTGTCTACAAGGATATAATTAAAGACCATGTCAAATATTTCATTGAGATTAAAATGTGATATAACCCACATTGGTGATCTGTCTAGCTTGTAAACATGTCAAAACAGGAAATGCAGTTAGTCTGATGTTAATGGATTATTTTTTTAATTTTTACTGCATGTTGGGGCCTAGTAAGTAGCTCTTTCATTTTTAAGTGCTGAAGGCCAACATTTTAAATAAGCTATTCTAAGATTTTGGGGGGAGACAGGCATAAAGTTTACTGGTGTTTGGTTGAAACATTTCATTCCCGTGTGTTATACAAATACAGTCAACTCTCAGCATTCATGGTAGTTATGCTCTATAAAGCCACTGCAAACATTGATTTAGCAAATACTGAACCATTTCTTCTAGAGGAAGTACAGGGTTAAGTTCTTGTGAGCTTCTGGTCACAAAACGTTTTTCAACCAGTCAATATATAACCTTGTTTTATGTGTGTTTCTGTTTAAAGCCACCTTATTTGAATATGTTGTTATTTCATTAACTTTGAGATCAGGGGCAAAACCACTATAATTCATGCCTGAACCAAGTTTATCTAACACATGTATTTTCTCCTCAGGGCCCATCCCATTCTTGCCCTTAAGACCCCTAGACAACACTTCAGCACTATGCTTGCCAGCAATTTAAAATAGTAAAACCACCAACAAAAGAAACAAAAATGTGAAAGACATGATAGGAAATAGACAATACAAAAGACATTTGTTTATAGTGTGAGAGCTGAAACAAAAAGACAGAGTATCACTTTGTTCAACCTCAGCTGGAAATGTACACTTCAGATGACTCACAATTTTTACCATTCTGAGCATGTTTACAAATAACTGAAAAAGTGCTGCAAGTATTGATTTGGGGATTACAACTAAATTTTAGAAAGGAAGTGAATTTTCAAATACAGAAAATGTAAATATTAGGGATCAGCTATGTAATAATCTTCTCAAATAGCTTCAGTATACCTACCTTGAAGCTGAGGGTGATAGCACTGGAGAGCTGGGCATGATGAGACTTCAATGATGTAATCTTTTATAAGATTTTTAAAGAAATGAAATAAATGTCAACAATAGCAGAAGAAAATTGAAGATTATAGTAAGCAACTGAGACAACTAAAATATTCTAGAACCAACTGTTGAATCTCCCCAGGTTATCTGGTGCTATTAAATTGTATAATCTAGTATCATAAGAATGTTGTACTCAAGGTCCATTTTCCAAAGGTTATTAAACTACTTCTTGATGTGGGGAAAGGGCAATGGCCAGGTTATAGGGTAGAGCTGGTTTACTAAGCTTTGTTCCAACTTGACTTGCCCTCCTTAACACTATCACTTATAGTGTTAACACTAACACATAAATCCTTCTTCTTTGACTGCCAGAAGTTCCATCTAGTCCCTATTTCCATTTTGACTTTCTCTTGTGCCTTTAATCATTCCATAGGTGCCCATAGTGGGAGAAGGTGAGACCAGCCACAGTAATAGTGACACTGATAATGTGAAGGTCACCATTTGCAGCACAAAGAAATGTTTCTCTGTGTTCACGTGTGTGGCCTTAAATTTACTCAAGAAAGTCAGGGGACATCCAAAAAGAAGGAAAACAGTACAAAAGGAATTTGAGTTACCTGTTTGTTACCTGTGCTTGAAATGTTACCCTTGGTATCAGATGGAAAGAAACATAAGAAGGCAATGATAGCTGTCATTGTGATAACTGTCATCACCATAGACTGGTTGTGATATTCTGTGGCTGCTTTGTGGGGTTTTTTTGTTTTGATATTTTATTTTATTCCAATCTTTTCACAGAGATATTTTTGAGTGTTGTCTTGTTTAGGATTTTGTTATTGCTGCTCTTATCATTCTGTGCATTTTTTGTTGAAAATTTTGGAGTTTATAGGGTGAGAGAGCTGTTTTATTTCTGATAAAGCAGCTTCTAAGTGAAAACAATATTCTGTAAAAGTCAGAAGTTTTACATTCTACTCAACAACCTACTGTTAGTTTGTGTATTAGGGTTCTCCAGAGGGACAGAACTAATAGAATAGATGTATATATGAAGGGGAGTTTATTGAGGAGTATTGACTTGCACGATGGTAAGGTGAAGTCCCACAATAGGCTGTCTGCAAGCTGAGGAGCAAGGAAGTCAGTCCAAGTCTCAAAACCTCAAAAGTAGGGAATCCAACAAATGCAGCCTTCAGTCTGTGGCCAAAAGCCTGAGAGCCCTTGGCAAACCTCTGGTGTAAATCCAAGCGTCCAAAAGCTGAAGAACTTGAAGTCTAATGTTCAAGGCAGGAAGCATCCAGCAGGGAAGAAAGATGAAAGCCAGAATACTGAGCAAGTTGGCTTCTTCCACCTTCTTCTGCCTGATTTATTCTAGCCAGGATGGCAGTTTATTAGATGGTGCCCACCCAGATTGAGGGTGGGTCTGCCGCTCCCAGTCCACTGACTCAAATGTTAATCTCCTTTGGCAACACACTCACAGACACACCCAGGAACAATATTTGCATCCTTCAATCCAGTCAAGTTGACACTTAATATTAACCATCACTGTTTGCCAAGTATTGGGGAGCCATCTAAGTTTTTAGTATTATTCCTTTAGAAATGGAAAAATGCCCTGTTTTCTGAATGGCTAAATGTTATAATTTCACTCAAAGTACATTTATGTTTAGGAAGTTTAGTGGTTTGTTTACAGTTTAAAAAAAACAACAACAAAAACAGTAGCTTCACTGAAAGTTTTTCCCCCCAATTCCTGGTCTTTTCTATCACATATGCTCCCTTTATCATTAAAATCAGAATTCTAAATTTCACATCTCTCTCCACCTCTTCTAATTGGAACACATCCCTTTATAAAGCTAATATCAGAATCCTCAATTAGCCTCATCCTTTCCAGCATAAATAGCCATATTTTATATATGTATGTACATGATTACACTACTTGCAGTGTCTCTTTAAATTGTTAATGTCAGCTTATTCTCAATCAATTACAATGCATATACATTTGTGTCCTAGGTATATGCTCATGAATCTAAACTCACAAACAGGCCAAAGCCTTGGAACGTCTGCATAAAGTATCCTGTTTCTTATTTGTATTATTACTAAAGTCATATGTTTTATCTTTATAGCCTAACTGTCCCCTTGGGTATTTGAAGTCCTAGGTGATATGCCCATTTGTGATATGCTCTCCAGAAACAGAAGGGTTAAGATTACTGTAAGCTTCAGAGATATAGTGGGTTTGTTCTTTGGAATTTGGGGAAATAGAAAACTCATATTTCATTAAAAGGCACTCAGAAGTATTTTCTGCTGGTTGGTTGATGATCCTTAGAGCTTAATGGTATTCCTTCCTGTTCCTTCCTCCTCCTTCATCAAGTTCTAGAAAAGAATGTGTCTCCTTTCTCTAAACTTTCTAGACTCCCGAACTTTTATCTACCAAGCCCTAGCATGCCGCATTAATAGAGGAATCAGTACCTGAGTGGCAATCATGCATAGCCATTGTCGACAAAAAGAGTCAAACTCTGTAAAATATTTGAAGAGATTTATTCTGAGCCAAATATGAGTGACCATGGCCCATGACATAGCCCTCAGGAGGTCCTGAGAACATGTGCCCAAGGTGGTTGAGGTACAATTTGGTTTTATACATTTTAAGGAGGCATGAGACATCAATCAAATACATTTAAGAAATACATTGGTTTGGTCCAGAAAGGTGGGACAATTCAAAGCCATGGGGGGGGGGATTCCAGGCTATAGATAAATTTAAACATTTTCTGGTTGGCAGTTGGTTGAGTTTATCTAAGGACCTGGGATTATAGAAAGGAAATGTTCAGGTTAGGATAAAAGATTGTGGAGACCAAGGTTCTTTTGAAGTCTCACAGTGGCTGCCCTTAGAGACAATAGATGACAAATGTTTCCTATTCAGATCTTTAAAAGGTGCTAGACTTTTAGTTAATCTCTTTAGGATTGGGAAGGCCTGGAAGAATAAGATTCTAGCCATGTTAATAGAGATTCTATACAGATGCAAATTTTTCCCCACAAAGAACAGCTTTGCAGGGCCATTTCAAAATATGGCAAAGAAACATGTTTGGAGATAAAATATTTTAATTTTCTTCCTTGTCTTGTAATGTTATGCCAGAGTCAGATTGGAAAGTAAGTCACAATATATATAAGGTTAAATAAAACCCATCCGATGAGAATTTATGATTTGTGGGGCATGACTCCCCAGACCCCTTAGACAGGAATTTGGACAAGATGAAAAAATCAGAATTTAGTCCTCACCATGTATCTTTCTCAATAATAATAGATTGATGGGAACAGAGATTTGGGGACCAAAGAAGCCAAAGTGGTTCCCATCCCTTTCTCTCTGTAACTTAACCTCTGTGACTTGGCAAGCCTTCATATTCTAGGCTATAAAGCAGTAAGGGCAAGAGAGAAAAAATAATAGTTGAGTACCTTTTATAGGACATCTCTGTTGTAGATAGCTTTTAAATATTAGGGTAAAGAACTTTGCTCTCACTCTTCCTCTGACCCCACCCCCAACTCTTTTACTTTCCAGTTTCCACCATTTTGTGTAGCCCTTCCTAGACTTCTCAGTTAATTATGGAGAATATAACAAGAAAGCCACTTTCACTCTGCATTTCATGAAAAAGATATTTCTGCAGCCTGATTCTCATTTACAAAGTAGCACCTACAACTATACATGTTTGGTTTTTTTATTCCATTAAGCATTTATTTTCAAAATTTAAACCAGTACTGAGAGGCATTAAACATGTAAATTATTTCTCTCCATTTAAGAAATGATTTGGCAATGCATCTAAAGAACCATGAAAACATTTATACCACTTGACATAATAATCAAAGTTCTAAGGAAAGAAAAGGCTAGAATACAAAGGTGTTCATTATAGATCTATGGAAAAATCGAAAGCAGCCTAACAGTTAAACAATCAAAGATGATACATGCTTTATCTCATTTCCACAAATACCCTTTATCCCATCTGCAAATTAGACTCACAGGAGCAAACTCACTCTGTCTCATCTATCGGTGTCCAGTACTATATAAAAACACAATTCCTTTATAAGGCTTTTAACTCCAGATATTTATCATAGGGCACATCCAAGTCATGAAGGGTCAAGCTCTGCCAATCTCCATGAAACTCTATACTCGAGTGTTAGCCAGGGAACAGTTGACTAGCCATTGCAGGTTAGAAGTTTTTCTGTGGTATTCAAAACCCAAATCACTCACAGAAAAAGAATCTGATTTCAGTCTCTCCTTCCTCTTTCATATATATCCCCCCACTAAGAAGTACTAAGTAGAATGGAGTTTGAGAAACTGAACACTCCTTACTCTAGCCCTTGAGGAGTTTATAACTATAAAATTTGTGGTAAACATAAGCTCAGTCTGAGTCCACAATATAACATTCATAAAATTCTAACTTTATGATTCTTCTTCAATAAACTCATTTGTGATTTTTAATATCGTATTTCTCTGGCTTTGGTCAGAACTTAGAGTGCAGAAGTACAATATAATTTTCTAAATATATTTTAAGATATTGAATAAAAGCCAGGCATGGTGGCTCACACCTGTAAACCCAGCATTTTGGGAGGCCGAGGCAGGTGGATCACTTCAGGTCAGGAGTTCAAGACCAGCCTGGCCAACATGGTGAAACCTCATTTCTACCAAAAATACAAAAATTAGCCAGGTGTGGTGGTGGGTGCCTGTAATCCCAGCTACTCAGGAGGCCAAGGCTTAAGAATCGCTTGAACCTGTGAGGCAGAGGTTGTAGTGAGCCAAGATCGTGCCACTGCACTCTAGCCTGTGTGACACAGTGAGATTGTCTCAAAAAAAAAAAAGATATTGAATAAAAAGTTATTCAACCTTGTTATTAAAGTCACACGTTACAGTCTTATAGCCTGACCATCCCCCTAGGTGTTGCTAAACATGAAGGCTCCTCCCTTCAGGACTTCACAAACACAATCTTATTGAAATAACTGAAGCTTCTGCTTTTGATGTGAGCAGCAGAGGATCCTGGAGATTGATGGTTGTAAGAGCTTATGTAAGTTTTGCACAGGACGGGGTTAGGTATCAGACTTGAATTTGAAACTATATTTTGTCACTTATTATCTGGATGGTCTTAGGCACTTTGACTTTTTTCATTTTTTAATTGTTTTTATATTTGCTGGTTTATTATAAAGGATACTACAAAGGATATAGATGAAGAGATGTGTAGGATGAGGTATAGGGAAAGAGGTACAGAGCTTCCATGCCCTCCCTGGGTGTGCCACTCTCCAGGAACCTCCATATGTTCAGCTATCCAGAAGCTCTTTGAACCATGTCCTCTTGGGTTTTTATGTAGCTTCATTACAGAGGCACGGTTGATTAAACCATTGGCCATTGGTAATCAACTTGACCTTCAGCCTCTCTTCCCTCTCCAGAGTTTGGGGGATGGGGTTGAAAGCCCAACCCTCTAGTCATGCCTTTGTCTTTCTGGTGACCAGCCCTACCCTGAAGGTGTCAGTCAGCATTACCATATAAAAAGACAGCACTTTGGCGATTCCAAGGGTTTTAGGAGTTATATGCCAGGAAACTGAGATGAAGACCAAATATATATTTTACAATATCACAGTCCACCCCTGGTCTTTGAACCTGGATCCTTTACATCGAAAGGGTATGCAACTCAAAAGATATTGAATCCCATTCAGTCATTAATAATTGGTCCAATCCATCATCTTGCATTAATGTGTCCCAGGGTGAGGCCACTCAGGTTTACAGGCTTCCTTTTAATCTTGTCAGGTTCCGAAAGCAGTTGTTGTCTCAGCAAACATATAACTTCACACTTTCAGGCATCTGGAATAATTGGGCTAAGAGGCAGTGTCATCTCTTGCTGTCTCTTTTGAAGTACTAATGTAATGTTTATTTTCTCTCAATTTTTAACCCATTTATTTACTCAAACTCACTTCTGGAAGGGATGTTAGAAACACCACTGTGCTGGATTGCAAGCAGCAATACTAGTCTAGCAAGTGCCTCCTCCTCAGTCTACTCCCATTCCAATAAGGTAAGGTTACATAGGTACAGAACTAGTGGACTATTTTTACCACCAGGCAATATAGCTATCTACATTCACTATTAGCCTCCATTTTGCCAAATGTGAAAGCACAATCCACCCCTAGAAGGCTTTTAGGATTACTAACATAGAGGTTTAAAGGTAAAGTTTTCTGCTTAAAAAGCATTCGTGCTATTAGGACTTATAATTGGAGCCCTGGTCCTAGGACCACCACATCAGGTAAGGGAGAGAAAAAAATTTGAGGCAATTTAGAGAAGAAAAAAATTATAGTAGTTATACCAGTATACTCCTCCTTTGGTAAGAATTGCAGTTTTACCAGCATCCTCCCCAGATCAACCAGAAAGACAGATTAAAAAAAAAATCTAGGCCAGGCACGTTGGCTCACGCCTGTGATCCCAGGACTTTGGGAGGCCCAGGCGGGTGGATCACGAGGTCAGGAGATTGAGACCATCCTGGCTAACATGGCGAAACCTCGTCTCTACTAAAAATACAAAAAAAAAAAAAAAAA
>NW_026654034.1:0-10061 GCF_009828535.3 Hylobates moloch | reverse complement strand
TATTTATTTAATGGGTCGGGCTTTTGGTATCTTATTTTCCTAACCCAAAATGAAAAAGAGTTTCTCCTCCGTTTTCTTCTGCATGTGCTATAGAGTTCGCACTTACATTTGGGTCTCTCTGATCCACTTTGAGTTAATTTTGGTGCAGGGTTTTCCATTCATGGAACAGGAAGTTGGATTTCTAATAGGTCAATATATGGAAAAATTTCCTGCAAAGTTTTTCTTTTCTTGTTTTTTTTTTTTTTTTGAGACTGTCACCCAGGCTGGAGTACAGTGGTGCAATCACAGCTCACTGCAGCCTTGACCTCCCAGGCTCTAGGGATCCTCCCACCTCAGCCTCCCAAGTAGCTGAGACCACAAGTGTGCACCACCACACTTGCCTGATTTTATATTTTTTTGTATAGACGGGGTCCCACTGTGTTGGCTGGGCTGGTGTTGAACTCCTGGGCTTGAGTGATCCTTCCACCTTGGTCTCCCAAAGTGCTGGGATGATAAGCATGAGCCATTGCACTCAGCCAGCCAGTCTCTAGTTTGGATATTTGAGTGGACTTCCCAGCCCCCACACAGCATGCTCATTTCATGTAAGATTGTGAGAGAGCGCAAGGAGAGAAAGAGCATGCAGCCAGCGTTGGAGCTTCAGAGACATCCCAGGCACGAGCTTCCCAGGGTCTCCTTTGTTCTGTCTCATGGTTGGCACACCAAGGACGGCGAGAGGAATCTTGGGTTCAGGGGGCCTCAAACCAGACATTTGAGGAGGTGGGGGAGGCGATTGCCACTCCAGTCATTCAGTGCATCCAGACCATCTAACTGGTTAGGCCACTTGCAAATGTGCAAACCTTAAGTAAAGGAACAGACTCTGGGGCCAGGGGGGAGGTTTGAACTTTAACTAGCACGTCGTAAATCCCAGCCCTTATCTTGAACAAGAGTCAAAGACCAGACTTGCAGGCATCCCCCGAGATAAAGGTAGGCCCTCTGCAGGGCAGCTGTAAGTCAGCTCTCCTCCACCCCTCTGGCTGGCCCCCTCCTTATCAGAGTCCTGCTTCCTTCCTCTTTAAATCTGCAGACGACGCTGCTTCTCTGCAGGTCTCTCCGCATATTCCCTCAGCTCACAGACCGGCTGCATACTTGGTATTTTCAGGGTTAGGTTTGCAACACATGACTGGGGAAATGCATGAAAAGGAAATGATGCCAGAATTCAATGCGGACACCTTTAGGTGAGAAGGAGATGTGACAAAAAGTCTCTGCCTGGCCAAACCGTAGCCAGGCCCCTGAAGCGCCTCCCAGGCCCGGTTGTGCATTTCCTTATACAATTAGATTTCAGCAAAGTACTTGCTAAGTCAGTTTGGCAAGAAGCCACCATCCTTGATATCAGGTTCCTCATCGTCCACCAGCCCCGGTTGATGTTTAACCCTCCTGGCTGGCTTTAACAAGCCAGGTTGGTTTAGCCACGACCCGCTTCACCTCTGATGTTTCCTTTTAGTGCTCTGCCATCTATACACCCGCTGCCTGCCCCGTGGCTATACATTCCCACTTGCCCTTGCTGTATTCGTATTGGAAGTTGAGCCCAGCCTCTCTCCTGCACTGTGAACCGCCATTGCAGTGGTCCCTGTACTTCACACGATAAGCCTGGATAATGTCTTCGTTATCTTTTTGGTGGTGCTTTCACAAGTACGAGGTTCGTGCAAAAGTATTAACTGCAATTACCAACCTAATATCACTGAATAGTTTTTTTCTTTAAGAAAGGTTTTGCTCCCGGACGAATGAACGAGGGCTGGCTGCTTGTTCTTGGGGTTCAATAATGAGGTGCAGACAGATTGGGGAGAAGGGAATTTATTTCTGCAACGGGTTACAGGGAGAAGGTCAGATTAACTCACCAGGTCAACTCGAAGTGACACGTTCTTTCTCCAGGGTTTCTATGCATTTTAAGCTCTATGCCCACGTGTAGGATTGCACCTACGAGCGGGAGTATTTCATTCAGTCCCTATCTAATCTTTAACTAGGGTCTGGGGTCTGCGAAGTTTTCTCTAGACACTTGGAAAGTTTCTTAATCTTCAGTGAGCCCTGGTATGAGGTGTATGTGTAAGAATGCTTTTATTATTTGATCTGATTTTAGGGTCTCAGGAGACTCAGGCAGGGCCTTCATAGGTTTGTTTTGGCATTTTGACCCTCCTTCCCCAGCACCACTTTCTCCAGTTCTTTAATGTTTAACTTATGCATTCATCAGAATTATAATAAAGCATTAGTGGAAACACTCGTTGCTCCGGCTGCTAATGGAAACCTGGCGTGCCACAGTTTGACTCAAAGGGAACCTAACTCTCAAGGAGCCATAATCCCAGCACTTTGGGAGGCCAAGGTGGAGGATTGCTTCTGCCCAAGTGTTGGAGACCAGCCTGGGCGACATAGGGAGACCCCATCTCTATACATAAAAGAAAAATTAGTCAGGCACAGTGGCTTGTGTCTCTTGCCTCAGCTACTCTGGAGGTTAAGGCTGGGAATTGGAGGCTGCAATGAGCGTGATTGTGCCACAGCACCCCAGCCTGGGCAACAGAGCGAAACCCTGTCTCCAAACACAAAACAAAACAAAATAAAAAACAAAAACAAAGAGCCATACAAGAAAGTTTTAAAGAATGTATTTTTTTAAAAGCCCCAGTGGGGTTTTCTGCAGAAATCCTGGGTGCTTATAAGCCAGCCAGAACCTCCACCTTTAAAGCATATCCGTTCATGTCATAGGTCTTACAGGTATGGAGGAAAGTTGAGGTTTTTAAATTAAAAAAATATATATAAAATAGAAGATGAGCACTTCTGAATCTTCTTTTTTTTTTTCTTTTGAGTATGTTCTCTGGGTGGGGAATGTGCTATGGTTTCTGAAAACAAAGAAGAAAACATGTCATTCTTCTATTCCAGGTTCTCACGATGGTCTAGGGGAACGTGGTTTTTTATTTTTTAATGGATAGCATGATAGTGGGATGGGGTGACGTGGAGGCCAAGGACAGAGGGTGAGGTATTCAGCCTGGAGATGACCTTTAACCTCAAGGCTTTCTTCCTTTTAAAACGTTTGCTGATTGTTTGTTTTTTGTTGTTGTTTTTGTGTTTTTTTTTGAGACGGAGTCTTGCTCTTGTCACCCAGGCTGGAGTGGCGCGATCTCGGCTCACTGCAACCTCCGCCTCCTGGTTCAAGTGATTCTCCTGCCTCTGCCTCCCAAGTAGCTGGGACTACAGGCGTGCACCACCACACCCAGCTAATTTTTGTATTTTTAGTAGAGGCAGGGTTTCACCATGTTAGCCAGGCTGGTCTTGAACTCCTGACCTCAAGTGATCCACCCGCTTTGGCCTCCCAAAGTGCTGGGATTACAGGCGTGAGCCACTGTGCCCAGTCAAACATTTGCTTTTTTAACAATAATTTATTGTTTTTTTTTTTGTTGTTGTTTTTTTTTTTTGCAATGGAGTCTTGCTCTGTCACTCAGGCTGGAGTGCAATGGCGCCATCCCAGCTTACTGCAACCTTCACCTGCCAGGTTCAAGCAATTCTCCCACTTCAGCCTCCTGAGTAGCTGGGATTACAGGTGCCCGCCACCATGCTTGGCTAATTTTTGTATTTTTAGTAGAGACAGGGTTTCACCATGTTGGCCACTGTGGAACTCTTGGCCTCAGGTGATCCGCCCACTTTGGTCTCCCAAAATGCTGGGATTACAGGCATGAGCCACTGTGCCCGGCCAATTGTATATTTCAAAATAACTAGAAGAGTATATTTAAAAATGTTCCCAACACAAATAAATGATAAATATTTGAGGTAACCTCAAGGCTTTCTTCCTTTTAAAACGTTTGCTGATTGGGTACCCAGTTACCCAGATTTGATGACTACACATGGTATGCTTGTATCAAAAATACCACACCAACCCCATAGATATGTGCAATTCTGATATATCCATAAGAGTTAAAAGTTTTAAAAATTTCCTGGCACAGTGGCTCAAACCTGTAATCCTAGCACTTTAGGAGGCCAAGTGGGAGGACTGCTTGAAGCCAGGGGTTTGAGACCAGCTTGGGCAACATAGTGAGACCCCATCTCTATGAAAAATACAAAAATTAGCTGGGTGTGTTGGTGTGTGCTTGTGGTCCCAAGGGAGCTTGGGAGGCTGAGGTGGGAGGATTGCTTGAGCCCAGGAATTTGAGAACAGCCTGGGCAACATAGCAAAACCCAGTCTCTACACAAATTTTAGAAAATTAGCTGGAAGTGGTGACACATGCCTGTGGTCCCAGCTAGATGGGAGGCTGAGGTGGGAGGACTGCTTGAGCCCAGGTAGTTGAGACTGCAGTGAGCTGTGATGGTGCCACTGCACTTTAGCCTGGGCAACAGAGCAAGACCCTGTCTCAAAACAAACCAAAAGAAACAAAAGACCCTCAGAACCAACTGTTCAGATAAAAAAAATGACTTTATGATTACATTAGGCCCACCCAAATAATCCAGAATCATCTCCCCATATTAAGACACTTAATTTCCTGAAATCTGAGAAGTCTGTTTTGCCATGCAATGTGATATGGTTTGGCCGTGTCCCCACCCAAATCTATCTTGAATTCCTACATGTTGTGGGAGGGACCCGGTGGGAGGTAACTGAATCATGGGGGCAGGTCTTTTTCATGCTGTTCTCATGATAGTGAATAAGTCTCATGAGATCTGATGATTTTATAAGGGAGAGTTCCCTTGCACAAGCTCTTTTCTCTTTGCCTGCCACCATCCTTGTAAGATATGACTTGCCCCCCCCCTTGCCTTCCACCATGATTGAGGCTTCCCCAGCCACGTGAAACTGTAAGTCCATTAAACTTCTTTCTTTTGTATATTGCCCAGGCTTGGGTATGTCTTTATCAGCAGTGTGAAAATAGACTAATATACAAGGTGACATTATACAAGGTGGTTAAGGGTTGACTGGTGTTTCTTCCCCCACAATTCATATGTGGAAGATCTATCCCCTCTCCCCCATCTGTGAATGTGGCCTTGTTTGGAAATGCAGTGTTTGCAGATGTCATTAGTTTAGATGAGGTCATCCTGCAGGAGGATAGGCTGTAATCCCATGACTGGTGTCTTTATGAAAAGAGGAAATTTGGACACAGACACACACAGAGGAGAACACCATGCAACCGTGGGGGCAGAGACTGGAGTGATACAACCAAAAACCCAGGGACACCTGGAGTTGCCAGGGTCTGGAAGAGGCAGGAAGGATCCTCCCCTGTAGCCTCCTGAGGGAGTGCAGCCCTGAGACACCTTGATCTCAGCCTCCTGGACTCCAGGACTGGGTAAGGATAAGTATCTGTTGTTTAAGCCCCTGGTTTGTGGTAACTTGCTATAGCAGCCACAGAAAACTAATTCAGACATATTCATAGCCTCCAGGGATTCTGATGTCTGTATCTTGAACAGCATGAGGGGTCATTATTAAGCCATTGGCAGGGCTTCAGTTCTAATTGTGGCCATGGATTGCCTTTGGTCTGTTGGACACGTCCTTTTCTCTGGAACAGCCATGCCAACTCCATGTGATTAGATTAGGATGGGATTCTAGGGTGGATATCCCATTCCAACCATGGGTGGACATTTAATCCAGGAATGGCCAAGTCCTTCAGCCATAATGATTGGTACCAAGATGGGTGATATTGTTTGGCTGTGTCTCCACCCAAATCTCATCTTGAATTGTAGTTCCATAATGTCCTAAACATTAGAAACTGTCAATGTTAGCTAACATGGCAAAAGGGACTTCACGGCTATAATGAGTTAAGAATCCTGAGATGAGATGATCCTGGATTATCCTGGTGGGTTCTAAGTAATCACAAGAGTCCTTATAAGAGGGAGGTAGGAGTGTCAAAGTCAGAGAAGGAGATGTGAAGAGGGAAGCAGAGGTCAGAGAAAGAGAGAGACTGGAGGATACTGTGCTGCTGGCTTTGAAGATGGAGGAAGAAGCCATAAGCCAAGGAATACCACAGCCTCTAGAAGAGGGAAATCTCAAGGAAATGGATTTTCTTTTGGAACCTCCAGAAGGAACCAGCCTGCTGACACCTTGATTTTTCGACTTCTGATTACCAGAACTATAAGAAAAATTGTGTTATTTTAAGCAATTAAGTTTGTGACAGCAGCAATAGCAAACTCATACTCTCCTTTAATGGTCTTTCAACCTCAGGTCCTCTCTCTCTCTCTCTCTCTTTTTCTTCTCCTCCTCTTTCCCTTCTCCTTCTTCTTTTTCTCTCAATCTCTCTCTCTCATTCTCTTTCTCCCCATCTGTTCTCTCCAGAAGGGCAGATGAACTTTTTGTTTACATGGGGGCTCCTGAGTCCGTAAGAGAGAAGTCAGAAGCTGCCAGGTCTCCTAAGTCTAGAGCAGGAAGGATAGTATCAGCATCACTTCTGCTACATTCTGTTGGTCAGTGTAAATCAGAGGCTCATCCCAGATCCAAGGGGAGGAAAAAGGCTCCAACTTGTAGCTGGGCTCATTTGGGAGGTAATGGGAAGACTTGGCAGCTTTAAGACATGTACCACATCTAGATTTCAACCTACAGAAAAGTCCAAAGATACACCAACAGCAGCCCAAGTTAGTCAACTGAAGCTGGCTCAAGGCTGCCCCCTTTAGGTGGAGACTAACCAGCTCCCTGACATCCTTCAGTTAACTGCACCTTCCTCCTTTCTGCTGCCTGGAATGTCTACGTGCTGCCTGGAGCTGTGGCAGCCATCTTGTGACCACGAGGCAAACCCTATGTGCAAGAGCAGGAAGCTGGAAAGAACCTGTCAGCCCTGGATTGCTTCGTCTGTGACTCCCATTACCTGGGAGAGAACACATCTTTCTCTTGTTTAAGGCATTCTTATTCCCAGTCTCCCTCTCTCCCCTGTATAACCCTAAAAGCACAGGAGTACACTTGTGACTGTGACTTAAGTTTTTCAGAATGGGGGAGTTTGGATTGTTTAGTCCTCTCTCCATGAATAGTGAATAGCAACACCAGGTGAGTTCCTTTAAAGCTGGGGGGTGAAGGGGTGGAGGTGGAAAAGTAGGATTGCGGATGGGAAATAAAAACAAACAAATGACACCATCCAGGGAGATTTGTCATATTTTATTCAGTATTTCTGCTGCACTGCCAGCCTAGGGATGCACTTGATTCCCAAGAAATGCGACTGTCCTATTCGCAGAGCCGTCTGCAGGTACCTACCCCCTGGACTGCAGCAACTTTATTACCTTAACTAGCACAGAACAGAGGTTGATTTAAACTCCTTACACTCACTTCTCAGATCAATGAATGGGCAAAGAAACACCTCATGGCTCTGGGAAGGCATGTTGAGACCCATTTTTGCAAGTCCTAAGGAATGGAAGAATATAGCTGCCAGGTATCCCAAGTCTAGGGCAGGAAGGGTAGTATCGGCATCACTTACACTGCATTCTGTTGGTCAATGCAAATCAGAGGCTCAGCCCAGATCCAAGGGCAAGGAAGAGGCTCCGTCCTGTAGCTGGGCTCACTTGGAAGGTAATGGGAGGAATTGGTGGCTGCTTTAAGACACATACCACATCTAGATTTCAACCTACAGAAAAGTCCAAAGATGCACTCACAGGAGCCCGTTAGTCAACTGAAACTGGTTCATGGCTGCCTTCTTCAGGTGGAGACTAACCAACTCCCTGATGTCCTTCAGTGAAGTGCTCCTTCCTTTTTCCTGTTGCCTGGAATGTCTATGTGCCATCTGGAGCTATGGCAGCCTTCTTGCAACCATGAGGCAAACTCTATGTGCAAGGGCAGGTAGCTAGAAAGAGCCTGCCAGCCCTGGGCTTATATCCTGCTTCCCAGGGAGCTTAAAGATAGCAAAACCCACAGCCATTTTCATCAAATGCCAGGAAATTCTTAGGCTGGGATGGTTTGAATGGTTGAGCGTGAAAGACTTGTTATAATGGGCTTGTTGAATACAGTGAAAGATGAGATGGCTTTTAGCTGCCTCCACCCCCCGTGTCCCATGCTCCATAGATGTTTCTTTTTTCTTTTTTTTTTTTTTTTTATCATTTTTTGGTTATGCCAGGTGTCTCCTGTGTGTCCCTGCAGATCCCTCTCCAGCCTTAGAAACCTGAGCTCTATAAATGTTGCCTCTCTCCACTCATCTTCTCTTTGGCTTCAGGTTGAGTTCAGCCAACAGATGCCCCTGTAGGATTTGGACACAGGGAGCCAGGGGAGAGGGGCATCAGCTGCCTGGTTAGCAGGGCTGTGATGATTCTTCTACCTGTGACTCTCACTGCTGTGGACAGCCCGTTGCCTCTTCCTCTGGATTTTGGAAGCTTCCATGCCGAGGTCTGAAGGTGGCTCTCTGCCTCCCACTGTTGTCCCTGGAATCCCATCCTCACCTAATACCTGGTATTGAACACTGCCTTTCTTAGATGTCATTTAGGTTCTCGTTTCAATTCCCAGTGTGCTTCCTGCAAAAACCTCGATAGATGGACTGAGGGGAATAGTGCAAGGTCCTCCCATCCCCATTATTGGGATCTGGGGGCAGGGGGTCCCCGCTGTGCAGTAGGTTAGGACTACACTTCCATCATCAAAGCCACAGAGGGAAGAGGTGAGGATGAAACACACTAGAATTGACTTAGAAAACATCAAATCTTAGCTATTCAAGGAATGTAGGAAGCTTCCTTCTCTATGTCTGAAGGTTCCCATGGCTGTCTCTTTGCCCAAGGGGCAAACTTTCCATCGGGCATCTTCTGTGCCTCTGAGGATCATCTGCCAATTATAGGCAATGGTAGTATGTGTTTCAGCGCAGAATGAGGTAGAGTCGTTTAATCTGACAATAAAGCGATGCATCAAAAACCTCAGTCAACACAGTAAGTGTTTTCTTGTTTTCCTGCTGACCAACCTAATTCTGGTTTTATACAGGGCAGCCAGGTGCCCACCTAAAAGACTGCACTTCTCAACTTCCAGTTGTTTCTATGGATACTGGCTGGAAGCAGGAATTGGGTTGGGGCTTCCAGATAATCCCCCCTCACAGGGACTGCTTCAAGAGAAAGGGATGCCCTTTGGTTCTTTCTCCTTTCCACTGCCTGGAATGTGATGTCTGGCACTGTGGCAGCCATGCTGGCATAATGAGGCCAACTCTCTGCCATGCTAAGAGTGGCAGAGCTGGGAATTGAAAAGAGCCTGCTAGCCTTGGGTTGCTTCCCCTTGATCAGCTCACTATGAGGAAGAGAACACACCCTTCTCTTGTTCTTTTCTTTAAGGCATTTTTTTTAAGGCAGGGTCTTACTCTGTCCCCCAGCCTGGAGTGCAGTAGTGCAATCTTAGCTCACTGCAGTTTTGACCTCCCAGACTCAAATAATCTTCCTGCCTCAGCCTCCTAAGTAGCTGAGACTACAGCTGTGCACCATGACATCGAGCTAATTATTTGTTTTTTGTAGAGATGAGGTCTCACTGTGTTGCTCAGGCTGGGTAGGTGTCTAACTCCTAGGCTCAAGTGATCCTCCCACCTTGGCCTCCCAAAGTGCTGGGATTACAGGTGTGAGTCACCGTGCCTGGCTTTGTTTAAGGCATTCTTTTCTCTCAGCATCTGTTACCAGCAGCCTGAAGCCATTTCTATAACAGTATCAGGAAGACACATGGACAGAGACCGTAATGTATGAAAAACGCATCAATTCTTTGAGATCAATGAGTCCTCATTGAAACAGAGACTGGGAGGCTTTAACTTTCCTGCACTATGTGAGAGTAGGAACAGACACTCTTCCCTGTCCTTTTGTAAGGCTGTTACGTCATCTAGGTGATGAAATTGCAACAATGCTTTAAGACGGAGGGGTGAAAACATCAGGCATTGGCACAGTGGTGAACCCTGAGATTCAGAAGAGGAAGAGGAGGCGTCAGTGGGTGCCTACTGGGATAGTCTTATTTCACAAATCAGGAAATGGAAATCCTACATGGGCACAGTGGCTCATGCCTGTAATCCCAGCACTTTGGGAGGCTGAGGCAGGTGGATGACTTGAGGTCAGGAGTACGAGACCAGCCTGGGCAACATGGTGAAACTCTGTCTCTACTAAAACTACAAAAATTAGCTAGGCATGGTGGCAGGTGCCTG
>NW_026654033.1:0-10061 GCF_009828535.3 Hylobates moloch | reverse complement strand
TGTTTTATGCAACGTGGCTTGCTGAAATTGCCTTAAACTAGGAGACAGGACAGAAAGAGAAAAAGTCTACTCTTAGCTCAGGCAGTAACTAACTGGGGTAAACTCCCTGGTCTTTATGTGGAGAGGCTGTAAAACAAAAAGGTAAGACATGCTTGTCTTTTCATCCAACTCTAGAATATTATACTATTTATCTATTTTTTTATTTTAGTTTAGTGAGAAAAAAATCCCAAAAGAATAAATGTTGAAAATTTAATCAGATGCATCATGTGTTTTAGTTAACAGCATAATAAATAATTGAAAGTATTTATTTTTAAAAAAATAGACCAAAATAAAATAATTAGGGATTGTAAAATAAATCACCTTTTAAAAATGTTTTAAAAAACTAACATTTCTAAAGCCTTGTAACTCAGAGTATGAAATGCAAATCAGAAGCATCATTGGAATCACTTGGAAGCTTATTAGGAGTTTATTAGAAACAAAATCTCAGGCCCCAAACAAAACCGACTGTACTAGAATCTACATTTAGCCATGATCCTTTAGCAAATCTTATGTGTGTTGAATTTTAGAAGTTATAGAAACGTCAGTTTAAATAACTCCAATGAAATGGTTTCCAACACATAACTTAGGAAATTAATTTAGCCTAAATTCATTTTCAAAGAGTACGTCTCTTATTGTTATCCTTGTTCAAGTGGCTAAGACAAGTGTAAGTTTGATTGTCCATACATATTTAATTCTTTCTGAAATTTTCAACATATAAATATAGTTGTGGGAACACATTTCATTTTGTCAAATAAAAGGGATCCAATCAGCTGATTTTAGGCAAAGACACTCTAGAATTAAACACCACAGTTCAGAAAGCACCCTCATAAATGAAAAGCTTCATTCTCATTATTGAGACCTTGCCCTGGTGTGCTATCATGAAAGAGAGTTTTCTTTTTGTCAACTGTGCATTTTTTTTTTCCAGCTCACAACAAAACCCAGCTCATATTCCACCATTCACGGGCTTTCGTTATTCTTTACCCTCTTTCTCTTGTAACACTTCACAGCACCTCTCGCTCAGGCAACTGCTCTAAGTTTAGAAAAGCTGGTGAGGAGATGGTCTATCTGCACTCTGTGATTTAGTGGACTTGAAAAAAAAAAGCATTAAGAAGAATCACAGAGGAAAGATGTGATGACGAAGATAAAGAAGGAATAAGGGAACAGGACCAGGTGATACTAGATAGAAAATATCAAGAAAAGCATTTAGTGAGTAAACTCAAATGCATAAAGTTGCATAGAAATAAAGCTTTTTGTTTGCTTTCCTGTGGCTATGTCATCTTACAAGTTTTACTAAAGAATTTGTATTCTGAATAATAGCTTTGGGGTTGTAAATATAAGAAATAGATTACACTATAGATTTTGTTTATTAAAGGGTATAGTGACTTTCAGCTTTTAAAATGACAAATGTTTATATTCACTATTGTTTATTCATTCAATCATGTGTTGTTCTTCAGTAAATATTTGAGTGAACTGTGTTCCAGTAAAACAAATAACAGATAGAAAAAGACCCCTGACCTCAAGAGGCTTGTTTTCTTTTTTCTTTTTTTTTGTTTTGGAGATGGAGTCTCACTCTGTCTCCCAGGCTGGAGTGAAGTGGCATGATCTTGTCTCACTGCAATCTCTGCCTCCCAGGTTTAAGCATTTCTCCTGTCTCAGCCTCCTGAGTAGCTGGGACTACAGGTGTACGCCACCACCCCCAGCTAATTTTTGTATTTTTAGTAGAGGTGGGGGTTTCACTATATTGGTCAGGCTGATCTCCAACTCTAGACCTCAGGTGATCCACACACCTCAGCCTCCCAAAGTGCTGGGATTACAGGGGTGAGCCACCCCTGGCCACTGGAGCTTGTGTTTCAATGGGGTTGGTGGAGACGAGGAGAGACAAAAATAGGCTATAAACAAAATAACTAACTAACTGCTAAAGGATTCTATTATGAACTAAATCAACAATTCACTTTCATTTTATTCCACATGCACTGAGAATAAGTATTTCAAGCAGTGAAGGGAATAAAGTGTATAGTAATATACAAGAAGAAACTAATAGTTCCTTTTAAAGTCCTTGGCAATTAAGTGAAGGAGATATAACTGGGACATAGGTAAATATTATAAAAGATTATTCCAAATGGTTAAAAAAAAAAAGGCATTCTAAAAGGTTTCAGGGGACTCAGACAAAAAAAAAATTTATTTAAATAAATGAGATGACAAGAAATGAGGAAATGGAATATTCCTTCAGAGAAACGAAGTGCTAATTTTAAAGCTTAAATAATACATGTGACAAGTCGTGCTTAAAGAAAATATTTCAACTGTGTAATAAAAATACATTTCCCAAGTTGAAAAATATATTTTAAAAATCTGGCCGATTTTAAACTTCAAAGAATGAAGGCTCTGAGCTTTGACTAATCCAAAAGGAATATTTATAGAAGGTTTTATAAACGGCTGTATCCTTGTTTTGAGCCTATTTCTTTTCTGCCATATACCTCTACTTTCACTGTTGGTATCACTCAGAAACTGTGTTTTTGTGAAGTATAAATTAAAATTCAAATTGAAGTTTTTTAGTTGGCTTAGAAGTTGTTTTGTTAGTAAAATCACTTTTTTTTTTTTTTTGAGATGGAGTCTTGCTCTGTCCCCCAGGCTGGCTTGCAGTGGCACAATCTCTGCTCACTACAAGCTCCGCCTCCCAGGTTCACGCCATTCTCCTGCCTCAGCCTCCCGAGTAGCTGGGACTACAGGCGCCCACCACCATGCTCGGCTAATTTGTTGTATTTTTAGTAGAGATGGGGTTTCACCGTGTTAGCTAGGATGGTCTCGATCTCTTGACCTGGTGATCCGCCTGCCTCGGCCTCCCAAAGTGCTGGGATTACAGGCGTGAGCCACCACGCCCGGCTGAAATCACTTTTAAAATATAGGGCAATGTTAGATAAAGGTGGAGAATGCTTTAAAACTGCCAATCAAATAGAAAACCAAGGTTTGAAGAGGATAAATCATGAGTAAAAACACCCAGCAATAAAGGCGTCCATTGTTAGGTTGATGTTTTCTTAAGGGCTTTAAGAAAAGATGAATTCATTTTTATTCTCTAAAGAAAAAAAAATGGGTTTTACCTGATTCTTTTTTTACTTTAAGCAGTAGAAGGACAAACAAGGCAAGTCAGTGTAATGACAATGAAGAAACCGAATGTGTACAGGAAGTGTACAGAAAGACTTTTCAAATTCCAATGGGCAATGGGTGAGGCAATAAATATTAGATCAATACAAAAATGGTATTAACAGTTAACTTTTGTATTATGTTTCACAGCCTACAAATGTTTTTTGCATACCATGTTATTTAACTCAACACAACTCTTTACTTTCATTAATCATTTGTTATCTGTTAGTCACTGTTATTCATGAAATAGACTGAATTAAATACCACTGTTGCCTACTGCTAAACCTTGAACTATTTTCATTTTAAGTTCTTTCTTTAAGATTGAAGGATGAAAAGAAACTTCTCAAATGCCTCATCCACAAAATCTAGTCTCATGCAATGATATGGATTGTTAGTGACACAAATGGGTGTACAAAAATTCTTTTGATTGCAGAAAACCTACCCCAAACTGACTTCAACCAACATGACTCCAAAGATATAAAAGCAGAGCTTGATTTAGGACTTGTAAAATGTCACTAAGATCTAGCTATGGGCTCCATATGCTTTACAGTGCCTCTATATTCAGGCTGCAATAGGAAGGTCCTGGCAACTGAGTACTGCCACATCATGGCAGCACCCAGTCCATCAAAATATAGTCTGCTTTCTGGCTAACTTAAAACAAACTCCAGAATTTCTGTTCTGGAGGACAGAACACTAATGTTCTGATGATAAAAAGTATGGCAGTTACTGGCAAAAGCAACAAGTATCTATTACATCAAAATGCTGCAAATAAGAGTGCTTCACACTTTGCTATTTTGTTCTCTCCATGACTAGTCTATTCCTTCTCCAGTCCATCTTATCTGCTGATCCCAGATTAATTGTCCTAAAGGACAGACTTATTCATGTTACATCTTTGTCCAGAAACCTTAAAAGTTCCCTGTGATTTATGGAACAAATGTCAGACTTCTTAGCCTGACATTTAATGTCCTTCACAATCTGGTCATGGCCAGTTCATCTAACCATTCTTATCTCCAGCCTTTGCTTCTGCCGCGTGCTTTACAAAATGTGTTTTCTTACCCTCTCTATTGTCTAAATTGTACTGATAGTGTAATAAGTAAAGCAAATGGCATGTTTTCTTATGAAGCTGAAAGTAATTTTGTCCTCCTTTCAACTCCCAGAATTGCAAACCCCTGCCACAGAACCCACTACTTTCGACTTGAGTTTGTTATTTCTGGATCTGCCTACCAAAGTCCATATTCCTCACTGAAGATGGGGTTTAGGTATTATACATCTTTGCTACTTTTAAAAAAACAAAGAACTTTGTACTTAATAATATGCATTTTGTAAATACATTAATAAATATAGAGTATTCATAAGAAATATCTCATCCTAGAGCCTCGCTATTTAGGCAGAATATTTTTTTATGTTGTAAACAAAGTGTTGGCAAATCATTCATTAGTTTGTTCAGTCTTTCATTTGTTCAGCCTTTGTTCACTGCAAACCCTGTGCTAGATACTGTGCAAAGTTGATGGAAACACAAAATTCAATGGCTTGGTTCTCATTCTCAAGGAACTGAAAGTGTAGGTGGAAAACAACAAATGTAATTACAATACAATGGAATAAGATGATGTGGGAACACAGAGGAAAATATAAATTATGTCATAGAAATTCTTTAAAACTTTTGCAGAAAAGGAAACATTTGAGGTGGAAAGAAAAAGACAGAAAAATAGCAGATATTAATCAAAGAAACAATTCGTATTTGGGAATTGCGAGAGTTTAATGTAGTGAATGTAGACTGTACTTTGGTTTAGAGGAGAAGAAGACGTTGAAAAGATTTGTCAAAGACTGCTTAAGAAAGGCTTTATGTTTCATTAAAAAGAGTTTACGTTTCTTCACATAGGTAATTGGGCAATAGCCAAAAGTTTGAGGCTAAAGATTGGTATCAGATTTATACACTAGAAGGCAATATAGAGAATGGCCTTGGAGATACGAAAAGAGAGATCAGAAGATGGTTTGAAGGTGAGTAAAACTTTGAAGATTCTAGCATAGAAAACAGGATATATATTAATGTCATTAATTAAGGGAATATAAAAATATAACAGATTCTGGGGACGGGAAAAATGATCATGTTGAATCTGAGATTCATGGACCCTTCTGGCAGAGATATCTAATAGGTGAGATAAGTGACGAGAAATAATGACTGCCTTATCTATTCCACCAGTGGTTGTGGAAAAAATGAAAATGTTTTAAAAGTAAAACAGAAAATGTATAGTCTAGTATACAATACAAATTATTTTTGTACATTTTCAAGGTAGTGAAAAACATAATTTGCCAGTTGGCTCACGCTACACCATGAGGAAAGGAAATTAACAAACTAATTTTGTTAATGGAAAGGAGATTAATAAACTAATAACTAAATTTATAACTTTTAAGATAAGGTTAATCCAAGTTGTTCAGAAAGGTGACTTCAAGTTTCTAGACTGGATGGACTCTCATTTGGTTAGTAAATCCCAGAAGACTGACATTTTGGGAAACGTTTTTCAGTCTTTTCTGTTGGGACTTTATCATGTTTTTCTTCACATTTACTTTCTGGAATTTTACCCCAAGAACTATAACTTCCTGTGTACCACAAAAACTTACTCAGTAGTTTGGTTGTTGGAAAAGGTCACATTAATGTTAAGATATTTTCACTAATTTTGTTGGAAGCCATCAAAACCACAAAAAAGATAAGCTAAAAGTTAAGAATTCTTTTGGTTTTTCTGAAGGAATTATATTAATCTTGTATACTATATAATGAGGAAGTTTTACATGCAGATTAAATATTGGTCATTTACAAACTTAAAATGATTCACCTTTATTTACTTACACACACTTGGAAAAATAATCTTTTTATATATTAAAATATACTCTTGAATAGCTGAGCCGTTGGCAAACATTGAAAACTGGGCACTTAACTGTTCTACACTTTGCTGATGAAATTGTGACAGCAGCAGAAGTTGAAGTCTGATGTGACTTCAACTTGCCAAGTTAATTAAATTTAACCAAAAACATTTCTAAGACAAAATCCCACCCTACAGGACCTTATGCTCAATTATAATAATTAAATATGATATGTTTAAGAGAATAAAAAGATAAGCCACATATGGGAGAAAATATTTGTAAAACACATATTTGTTAAAGTTCTTATATTCATATATAAAAATCCCTTTAAACTTAACGATAAAAAAAAACCACCCAATTAAAAAGTGGGAAAAAGATCTGAACAATTATCTTACCAAAGAAGTATACTTGATGGCAAATAAGTATATGAAAATATGCTCAATATCATGTCATTAGAGAATTATAAATTAAAACAATGGAAAACCATTATACATTTATTAGAATGGCTAAGATGGAGAATATTGATAGCACTAAACACTAGTGAGGACTTTGAGGAACAGGACCATTCATTCATTGCTGATGAGAATGGAAAATGGTACAGCCACTTCGAAAGAGGCTTTGGCACTTTCTTCTGAAACTAAACATAGTCTTACCCTAGGATCCAGCAATCACACTCCTAAGTATTTAGCCAAATGAGTTGAAAACTTGTATCCAAACAAAAACCTGCACACAGATATTTATAGCATTGATTGATTGATTGATTGAGACGGAGTCTGGCTCTGTTGCTCAGGCTGGAGTGCAGTGGTTGATCTCGGCTCACTGCAACCTCCACCTCCTGGGTTCAAGTGATTCCCCTGCCTCAGCCTCCCGAGTAGCTGGGACTACAGGCGCCTGCCACCGCGCCCGGATAATTTTTTATTTTTAGTGGAGACGGGTTTTCACCATGTTGGCCAGGGTGGTCTTGATCTCTTGACCTCGTGATCTGTCCGCCTCAGCCTCCAAAAGTGCTGAGATTACAGACATGAGCCACCGCGCCCGGCCCTTTATACCAGTTTTATTCATAATTGCTAAAACTTGAAAGCAACCAAGATGTCTTTCAATAGGTGAATGGATAAACAAATTGTAATACATCCACACAAGGTAATATTATTCAGTGATGAAAAGAAATGAGCTACCTAGTCACAAAAAGACATGGAGAAAACTTATATTCACATTTCTTAGTAAAAGCAGCCTGACTGAAAAGGCTACACACTGTGTGATTCCAACCATATGACTGCTATGGTTTCAATGTACCTCCCAAAGTTTATGTGTTGGAAACTTAATCCCCGTTGTAACAATGTTGAGAGGTAGGACTTTTAAGGGCTGATTAGGTCATGAGGACTCTGTTCTTATAAATGGATTAATGCTGTTATTGTGAGAGTGGGTTGGTTATCTCAGGAGGGGGCTCCTGATAAGAGGATGAGTTCAGCCCCTATTTTCTCTTTGTCTTGTGCATTGACTTGCCTTTTCACTTTCCACCATAGTATGACGCAAAAAGATGGCCCTCAGCAGATGGCCAAGCAGATGCTGGCATCATGCCCTTGAACTCCTAAGACTCTAGAACTGTGATCCAATAAATCTCTTTTATTTCTAAGTTATCTAGTCCATGATATTCTGATATAGCAGCAGAAACTGGACTAAGACAATGGCATTCTGAAAAAGGTAAAACTATGCAGATAGTAAAAAAGATCTGGGGTTAGGAAAAAGGGAGGGGTGAAGAGAGAGCACAGGGGAGTTTGGGGGGAGAAGTGAAAGCATTCTGTATAATACTGTAATGGTGTACACATGGCATTATGCATGGGTAACACCTATAAAACTGTACAACACAAAGAGTGAATGCTAACGTGAACTATGAACTTTAGTTAATGATAATGTATTAATATTCATTTGTCAATTGTAATAAATGTACTACACCAATACAAGATGGTAATAATAGATGAAAAGGAGAGTAAAGAAGGGAAGACATGTGTGGGAACCTCTGTACTTTCTGTTTAATTTTTTTGTAAGCCTAAAACTGCTTTAAAAATAAGGTCTATTAATTTAAAAACAATGAGATTAGTGACTCCATTATTTATGCTCTAAGAAATGGAAATAAATAGTATGGTAATGTGAGGGATTGCCTAAGGATTCCAACTGGAGGTATTTATGAAGACTTCATGGAGGTGGTGAAATTTAAGATATGTGTTGAAGAATGAGCTAAATTTAATGAGAACAATTAAAACAAACAAGAAATACTTTATTAGGCAGCACTTCATAAACATAACTCTGTGGAATGACAGTAACTCAGACCAGGATGTGTTATGTTATATTAAGAAACAAAGGTGGCATAGCAGCAAATGACAATGTTTAAGTATTATTTTTCTTATGTAATTTATCTTAATATAATAATATTTTTTCTTACTTGCTTCAAAGGTGTGGAAAAAGTATACATGCAAAGTAACTACTAATTAAAGTTTGTGAAGATGTTAAAATCAACAATTCATCACCCTTATCTTAAGATTATTTTTCCCTTTGCTAATGTTGACATCTTTACTTAATTCTTGTATTTCTCTTTCCTTTTATTGCCCAAAATTTTAAATGAATGAGCTATATTCAGTTCTTCAGTAGCAATACTTTATTACTGCACATGTATTTTAATGGCATCTTATTTGTCGAATTCAAAGGTCTTCATCTATTCTCATTTTTCTTCAAACTTTTTGAGTTCTCATTCATATTCACCACAAATTTTTCTTGAAAGTTTCTTTATCCCCAGATTTCAAAATACAGGATTCTTCTCCTCAATTCCGCCTCTATTTTGGTAATAACTCCTGAATTGATACAACACCTTCCTTGCACTCTCTGGTTGCTGTGCTGAGTATGCAAGTATAAATAAGACAGGTTTCTGGGACCTTCAGAAATGCAAGTCTAGTGAAATGCAAGAGCATCTGGCCTATCTGCTGTAAGAGGCATAAGCAAAGCACTAAGGGGGTACTGATGCTGGCCTAATAAATATGTGGGGGGAGGTGGCATGGGAACAGGGAACAGCAAATGGAAAAGTGTGGAAATAACAACCTGTGATAGGTCAGAAACTGGGTGAGAAATTTATCAAGGCTAGAGCCTAAAGGTAGATAAAAAGTTGAAGATCAGGAGAGCTGAAAAAAAGACTGAGGACTGAGTTGTAAAGGATTGTATTCATTATGCAAATATATTTGCCCTTTAATGAACACAGTCAGTGCTCAATAAATATTGGGTAAAAGAATCAATAAATCATTTGACTAACTAGCATGTGTTGAATAGGAAGTGAAAAATAAGAAATGATCTCTGATTATGAGAAACGTATTATGTAGTTGGAGGGAAAACAGTTTATAGGATGAGAAAGCGTAAAATACTACAAAATTATACAAGGCACATAAGTATGGGAGAAAAGAGTATTAATCAATGTGTGTATACTGACTGTTAGTCCTTGAATGCTAAGTAGGCTTTGGGTAGGGTCAGAAGAGAAAGGATGACATTTTAGGTAAGTGAAAAAGCTCAAAGACACAGCTGAAAATTGGCCAAGAATGGAATAAGAACAATACTGGTTACATGAATAACTACTGTGTCTTGGAAAATGTAACAGTCATTGATGTTTGCAGTAGCCAGCCACCAAGCTGGCCACAAATAGTCCCCTTCTCATGATATTTATTAGCAAGATGAAAAAAAAAACAGATAACGTAGAATCAAAATTGAAGGTATCAAAGACACAGGCAGAATGAGCATCATAATTATAGGGTACCATCAATAGAATAAGCAGAAGTGGGGCAAAATTTAGGGTTGTTCAGCGTAAAACTCAACTCCCCTTAATTCATGGCTATGTCTCAATTAGAACTTTAAAAAGTTCTAGTTGAGGATTTAAAAATACCCAAAGACCAGAACACTGGCAGATATAGTCTTCCCTGAGTATCCTGCTGACCTCCCTGAATAAGCCTTTTATCATTTTGTCTTCTTTGTCACTATGGTATATTTTA
>NW_026654032.1:0-10065 GCF_009828535.3 Hylobates moloch | reverse complement strand
ATCTTAGCCAGGATGGTCTTGATCTCCTGACCTCGTGATCCGCCCACCTCGGCCTCCCAAAGTGCTGGGATTACAGGCGTAAGCCACCGCGCTTTTTCCTGATCTTAGGGGTAAGAGTCAGTTTTTCACCATTATGTATAATATCAGCTACAGGTTTTTTATAGATACTTATTCCTCATTTTCTGAAAATCATTATCAAGAATAGGTATTTGACTCTGTCATTTTTTTCTGCATCAATATAATCAATTATGATTGTTTTTCAGACTGTTGATATAGTATATTATATTGACTGATTTTCAAATGCTGAACCAATCTTATATATCTGTAAGATTGATTTTCAATTGCAGAACCAATCTTATATAACTATAAAAATTCCAACTTGGTCATGGTCTATCAATTTCTTTTCATATATTGCTGGAATCAATGTGTTAATACTTTGTTAAAAGTATCTGGGGTTGGCCAGGCACGGTGGCTCACGCCTGTAATCCCAGCACTTTGGGAGGCTGAGGCGGGCGGATCACCCAAGGTCAGGAGTTCGAGACCAGCCTGGCCAACATGGTGAAACCCCGTCTCTACTAAAAATACAAAAATTAGCTGGGCGTGGTAGCGGGTGCCTGTAATCCCAGCTCCTTGGGAGGCTGAGGCAGGAGAATCGCTTGAACCCGGAAGGTGGAGGTTGCAGTAAGCCGAGATCATGCCACTGCATTCTAGCCTGGGTGACAAGAGCGAGACTCTGTCTCAAAATATATATATATATAAAATATATAACATATAATATATTCAAAATGTAATAATTCTACAGTTGAGTATTCTATAAATGGCAATTAGATCTTGTTGGTTTATTACATTGTTGAACTGTGTACTTGCTGATTTTCTAATTGTTCTGCCAGTTGTGAGAAGGCTGCTGAACTCTCCAACTATAATTATGGACCTGTTTATTTCTACTTTCAGTTCTAGCAGTTTTTGCTTCACATATTTTGTAGCTCTATTGTTTGATACAGGTGCTTTAGAACTGCCATGTCTTCTTGGTGAATTTCATTATAAAACGTCCCTCTTTTGTCTATAGTAATTTGTCTGAAGCCTACTTTATCTAACATAGCCAGTACTGCTTTCATTTGATTAAAGTTTGCATGGTATATCTTTGCCCATCCTCTTACTTTCAATCTGCCTACACAGTCATATTTGGGGGGTTTTTTTGTTTGCTTTTTGAGATGGAGTCTCATTCTCTCTCCCAGGCTAGAGTGCAGTGGCACGATCTCGGCTCACTGCAACCTCCGCCTCCCAGGTTCAAGTGATTCTCCTGCCTCAGCCTCTCGAGTAGCTGGGACTACAGATATGTGCCACCACACCTGGCTAATTTTTTGTATTTTTAGTAGAAATGGGGTTTTGCCATGTTGGCCATGCTGGTCTTGAACTCCTGACCTCAGGTGATCCACCCACCTCGGCCTCCCAAAGTGCCAGGATTACAGGCGTGAGCCACCACACCCAGCCTATATAGTCATATTTGAAGTAAGTCTCATATTAACACATAAGTTACGTCATTGCCACTCAGACAATCTCTTATCTTTTAAATGGTACATTTAAACGATTTAAATCTAATGTAATTGTTCATATGCTAGGGTTTAAGTCTGCGTTTATTTTTCCTTTGTTCTTAGTTTTCTATTTGTCTGTTTTTATCTGCCTTTCTGTGAGTTAGCGGAACACTTTATAAAATTCTGATTCCTCTCTAGAGTTTTTGCATATATGCAAGGCATTTTTTGTGGTTGCTTCACATTATATATATATACATTACTTATTACATTCTACTGCTATCAACATTTTATTAATTCAAGTCCAGTGTAGAAACTAACTTTTCTTTATGTCCCTTCACCATCCCCAATTTATACCATATTGTCTTACTTTTTTTTTTGAGAAAGACCCTCACCCGGTTGCCCAGGCTGGAATGCAGTGGCGTGATTTCAGTTCACTGCAACCTCTACCTCCCAGGCTCAAGCGATCCTCCCACTTCAGCCTCCCAAGTAGCTGGGACTACAGGTGCACGCCATTATACCCAGCTAATTTTTGTATTTTTTGGAGAGATGGGGTTTCATCATGCTGCCCAGGTTGGTCTCAAACTCCTGGGTTTAACCGTTCTGCCAGCCTCGGCCTCCTACACTGCTGGAAGTACAGGTGTGAGCCACCATGCCCAGCCCCATATTTTATTTAAATACATTTTCTTGGCTGGGTGCGGTGGCTAATGACTATAATCCCAGCACTTTGCAAGGCCGAGGAGGGCGGATCACGAGGTCAGGAGTTCCAGACCAGCTTGACCAACATGGTGAAACCCCGTCTCTACTAAAAATACAAAAAAAATTAGCTGGGCATGGTGGCATGTGCCTGTAATCCCAGCTACTTGGGAGGCTGAGGCAGAAGAATCACTTGAACCCGGGAGGTGGAGGTTGCAGTAAGCGAGATCGCGCCACTGCACTCCAGCCTAGGCGAGAATCCGTCTCAAAAAAAAAAAAAAATGTATTTAAATGCATGTAAATACATTCATCAACTGATGAACAAAAGGTGGTACATTCGTATATAGATTATTCAATCATAAAAAGGAATTAAGTACAAATTATATGCTACAGTATGGATGAATGTTGAAGATGTTATGCTAAATGAAAGAAGCCAGACACAAGAGACCACGTATTACAGTTGACCCCTGAACATGGGTTTGAACTGCGTGGGTCCACTTTAATGTATTTTTTTTCAGTAAAAGTTATACCAGGTGTGCCTGCCTCTCCTGCCTCCTCCATCTTTTCCACCTCTACCACTCCCTAGACAGCAAGACGAATCCCTCCTCTTCCTCAGCCTACTCAACATGAAGACAACAAGGATGAAGACCTTCATGATGATCCACTTATACTTAATGAATCATAAATATACTCTCTTCCTTCTGATTTTTAATAACATTTTCTTCTCTAGCTAATTACAAGAATATAGTAGATAATAAATTACCATAGAAAGTATGTGTTAATCGACTATGTTATTGGTAAGGCTTCCAGTCAACAGTAGGCTATTAGTTAAGTTTTGGTGGAATTAAAAATTTTATGCAGATTTGACTGTATGAGGGGTTGGTGCCTCTAACCCCCCACCCCCATTCCTCAAGGATCTACTGTATATGATCCCACTTGTATACAATATTCAGAACAGGCAAATCCATAAACAGAAAGCAAATTAGTAGCCATGGGATAGTGGGCAAAGGGAATGAGTACAGGGTTTCTTTTAGAAGTGACTAAAATCTGTTGGAACTAGATAGCAGTGATGGATGCACAACATTGTGAATGTATGAAATGCTACTAAATTGTATACTTTAAAATGGCTAAAACACTAATGTGTATTGTGCCGCAATTAAGTAAAAAAAATACTATAAAGTGAGAAGAAAAGTAGCTAACTGAAAAAAATATCTGCAGGCCGGGTGCAGTGGCTCACGCCTGTAATCCCACCACTTTCAGAGGCCAAGGCAGGTGGATCAAAAGGTCAAGAGATCCAGACCATCCTGGCCAACATGGTAAAACCCCATCTCTACTAAAAATACAAAAATTAGCTAGGCATGGTACCACACGCCTGTAGTCCCAGCTACGCGGGAGGCTGAGGCAGGAAAATCACTTGAACCTGGGAGGCGGAGGTTGCAGTGACCTGAGATCGTGCCACTGCACTCCAGCCTGGCGACAGAGCAAGACTCCGTCTCAAAAAAAAAAGTCTGAAACATTATAACAAAAAAAGGCGAATTTCCTTCATTTACGAAGAGTGTCTACAATAAGAAAAAGTCCAAACACCAATTTTTTTTTTTACAGGACCAAGAATATTAACAAATAGTTCACCCCCCAAAAAAATACCTTTCAAATGGATTAAAAAAAAAAAAGTTCAAATATCTTGAACACTGACATTCTCCATTTCCCCTTCAATTTTCTCACAACTGGCATTCTTATCTCTTTCACTGGATAGGGAGAGTTCTTAATGCTCAGTTCTAGATCCCCTAGTTTGCTTTCCTGGTACTGGAAATGCTGCCATGGTATGGTTGGCAGAGTGAATGGACCAACATTCACAAATTATTTTCCCTATATGTAAACTAATCACTAACAGTACAGTTGGCGTGACCCCAACTCGTGTTTTGTGAAGTTCAACAAGCCAATTTCATAAAACAAACAAAAGAAGGGGTTACAGGGAACTGCTCTAAATTTTAAAAGGCTCAAAAGACATAAAAATCAAATGCGATGTGTGGTCTCTGAATAGATTCTGGTTTGAAGAAAGCAGCTATAAAAGACATCCTGCGGACAACTGGGAAAATCTGAATATGCACTGGGTGTTAAACATTAAGGAATGGCCGGGTGCAGTGGCTCACGCCTGTAATCCCAGCACTTTGGGGGGCCGAGGCAGACAGATCACCTGAGATTAGGAGTTCGAGACCAGCCTGGCTAACATGGTGAAACCCTGTCTCTACCAAAAATACAAAAATTAGCCGGGCGTGGTGGCAGGCCCCTGTAATCCCAGGTACTCGGGAGGCTGAGGCAGGAGAATCACTTGAACCTGGGAGGTCGAGGTTGCAGTGAGCTGAGATCGTACCTTTTTTTTTTTTGAGACGAAGTCTTGCTCTTGTCACCAGGATTATAGGCACAAGGCAGCATTTATACTTTCTTAGGTTATGTTTCAGACAATACGCCTCCCAGCCGGGCGCGGTGGCTCAAGCCTGTAATCCTAGCACTTTGGGAGGCCGAGGTGGGTGGATCACGAGGTCAGGAGATCGAGACCATCCTGGCTAACACGGTGAAACCCCATCTCTACTAAAAATACAAAAAAATTAGCTGGGCGTGGTGGCACTGGGAGGCTAGGCAGGAGAAGGGTGAACGGAGACGGAGTTGCAGTAGCAAGTCCACCCTACTCAAGCCTGGCACAGACGGAAATACGCTTTCCGATTATCTTTGAGTTATGCATTTCAACTAGTATGCTACTTCACATAATTATTTACTTATTAGTGCCCTTTAAATGTCCACTCTGTTCTGGTTCTGCTGCTTCACTTTCCCTAACCCCCAATCAGCCCATATCAATCTCTTCATTGCTAAAACAGTACAACATCAACAGCACTGGAAGACAGTATCTAGCTACATAAGTTACATTTACCCTGCTGCAAAATAAGGAGAGGAATACATAAAAGCTAAGTTTCTTTTCTGTCCAGTGTGTATGGCATTAAATGATCACCATTTGCCTTTTTTCTTTTAAGCTAATGTGTCAAACATAGAAATAACCTGAAGTACTATGAGTTATTTTTAAAAAGTTATGTTGATAATTATTTTACCTGGAAAGTATCAGTTTGCTTTTAAATGTTATTCAAAGATATACTCCACAAGTATAATTTTATTATACCTCAAGAATATTTTGTAAGAAATCTTCCTCTTAATGTTATAATTATTAACCTCTTAAATCTGTGTAAGACATTCTATTTAATGTAACCCCTTATAAAAATCACATCCCACAAATTGACAAAAATCTGAGTCTAGCTTGTCAAGTTTTTCTCTGTAACATATTCTCTTTACAATTTGTATCCTTGAATACTAATAGTTCCTGCAAATGAACCAATCACTAATCAATTAAAAAAAAACCTAAGAAAAATTAAATGATGTCCAACACTGTTCTCATAAAAATATATACAAAATTAACATACCGGTCGTCAATGCAATTTCAAACAAACAATGCAAAATTGGTAAAATGAGGCCGGGCGCGGTGGCTCACGCTTGTAATCCCAGCACTTTGGGAGGCCGAGGCGGGCGTATCATGAGGTCAGGAGATCGAGACCACGGTGAAACCTCGTCTCTACTAAAAATACAAAAAAAAAAACGCCGGGCACGGTGGCTCACGCTTGTAATCCCAGCACTTTGGGAGGCCGAGGCGGGCGGATCACGAGGTCAGGATATCGAGACCACGGTGAAACCCCGTCTCTACTAAAAATTAGCCGGGCGACGTGGTGGGCGCCTGTAGTCCCAGCTACTCGGGGAGGCTGAGGCAGGAGAATGGCGTGAACCCCGGAGGCGGAGCTTGCAGTGAGCCGAGATCGCGCCACTGCACCCCAGCCTGGGTGACAGAGCGAGACTCCGTCTCAAAACAAACAAACAAACAAACAAACAAAATTAGCCGGGCGTGGTGGCGGGTGCCTGTAGTCCCAGCTACTCCGGAGAGGCTGAGGTAGGAGAATGGCGTGAACCCGGGAGGCGGAGCTTGCAGTGAGCCGAGATTGCGCCACTGCACTCCAGCCTGGGCGACAGACCGAGAGTCCGTCTCAAAAAAAAAAAAAAATTGGTAAAATGTTTTAGTCTTTACGTAGATTTCATCAAGTGTTTTGCCTTCTCCCAAGGGTTAGGAAGTTTAAAACTAATGTTCTGGCCGGGCGCGGTGGCTCAGGCCTGTAATCCCAGCACTTTGGGAGGCCGAGGTGGGTGGATCACCTGAGGTCAGGAATTCAAGACCAGCCTGACCAACATGGAGAAACCCCATCTCTACTAGAAAATACAAAATTAGCTGGGTGCGGTGGCACATGCCTGTAATCCCAGCTACTCGGCAGGCTGAGGCAGGAGAATAGCTTGAATCCAGAAGGCGGAGGTTGCAGTGAGCTGAGATCGCGCCATTGCACTCCAACCTGGGCAACAAGAGCGAAACTCCGTCTCAAAAAACAAATAAAACATAAATAAAATAAAATTATTAATGTTCTAACCGCTATTTACAGGGTTGTTCCACTAATAAATTCCACGTCCTGGACCTAAATGATTGCTAAAATGTTTTGCACATAGCAGCTAAATGTAATCACACTAACATGATGCCAGAAACAACTGATTCATCTACATGCAACCTCATTTCCTTCAGATGCCTCCAAGGCAACTGAAGTTCATAGATTTTGTCTAATTACAAGTGCAGGCTCAAATCACCTTGGATTTGAGTTAGGATCCATGGATTGTTTTTTTGTTTGGTTATTTGGTTTTGTTCTGTTTTTCAGTTCAGGCATCTTGTTCATAGAACATTCATTATTTGCTTGAGATTGCTTTCACTGCCAGCTGCTTACTTTCTTTACCACTACAGTATAATCTACACCCTTTGACTCAACTGCTTGCTAGATTCTCCCCTCAATTAAGAAATGGCCGGGCACGGTGGCTCAAGCCTGTAATCCTAGCACTTTGGGAGGCCGAGGTGGGCGGATCACGAGGTCAGGAGTTCGAGACCATCCTGGCCAACATTGTGAAACCCTGTCTCTACTAAAAATACAAAAAAATTAGCAGGGCGTGGTGGCAGGCGCCTGTAGTCCCAGCTACTCGGGAGGCTGAGGCAGGAGAATGGCGTGAACCCGGGAGGCAGAGCTTGCAGTGAGCCGAGATGGTGCCACTGCACTCCAGCCTGGGGGACAGAGCCAGACTCTGTCTCAAAAAAAAAAAAAAAAAAGAAATGTCTAGGCTCAAGGAAAAAAAAAAAGAAAAGAAGGAATTTTTATTGGCCACTGTTACAGTAATAGATAAGGCCGGGCACAGTGGCTCATGCCTGTAATCCCAACATTTTGGGAGGCTGAGGCAGGCAGATTACCTGAGGTCAGGAGTTTGAGACCAGCCTGGCCAATATAGGGAAACCCGTCTCTACTAAAAATACAAAAATTAGCCGGGCGTGGCAAGGTGTGCGTGTAATCTCGGCTACTCTGGACACTGAGGCATGAGAATCGCTTGAACCCAGGAGGCGGAAGTTACAGTGAACCGAGACCGAGCCACTACACTCCAGCCTGGGTGACAGAAGGAGACTCCATGTCTGTCCGTCTCTCTCTCTCTCTCTCTCTCTCTATATATATATATATATAAAATAAATAAAAATTAAATTAAAATTAACCGGGCACAGTGGCAGGCGCCTGCAATCCCAGCTACTTGGGAGGCTGAGGCAGTAAAATCGCTTGAACTCGGGTAGTGGAGGTTGCAGTGAGCCAAGATTGCGCCACTACACTCTAGCCTGGGCAACAGAGCAAGACTTCATCTCAAAAAAAAAAAAAGTCAGACACTTGCTTTCTTCTTTCATTGACTTTTTTTAAAAATTCATCTTCAATATTTACAAAAAATAATCCATGCTAGAAGCTGCTATGTCACAGAAGTTTAAGAAATGCATGGTAAAAATCACTAAGTTTAAAATAATGGTTACCTCTGGGGATGAGAGAAGAGAGAGATGCAATCAGGGATAGGTACACAGAGAACTTCAACTGTCATGTTAATGTTTGATTTTTTTTTATGTTGGGTGGTGAGAGGAGAGGTTCATTGTATTATTCCTTATATATTTGTATATGTCTTAAGTACTTCATAATATATTTAAAGTCCCCTCCAAAAGATAAAGAAGTTAATCTTGCACTCCTTCTTCACCGGCTCCATCAAAAAAAAAAAAAAAAATGGACTCATACTAGACTATTCTGCAACTTACTTTTCTCATATAACCATCCATCATAAGATCCTCTAGGTCAAAAGTCAAAATATTCCATAATATTTATGTACCAAAATTTACTCAAACATTCTCCTATTGATGGATACACAGGTTGTTTCCAGTTGTCACAAGAACAAAATGGTACAAAAGTATCCTTGTTCATGTGTCATTATATACTGGTACTTTTATTTCTGTAAGATAGATTCTTAAAAGTCAGACTTTTGAATTCCAGTTTTTGTTCAAGTGATATCTGTATTTTTTATTTCCCTAAATATTGCCAGATTCTTTTCTAAAAGGTTGCAGCAATTCATACTCCGCGGCAATGCATGAAATTTACTTTAACCACATAAGCATTTAACAACATATTAGATGTCACTCTTAACTGTCTTCCCCATATATTATAGTAAACATGCTATGCTTAACATAAATTTAATTTCGCCAACAGATTTGAAAACAGGAAATCTAGCTCTTTACTTAGTGAGTAATCAACCTGGCAATGTAAGTCCCCCAAAGATTACCTGTACACACACACACACACACACACACACACACACACCCCTCTGAGATGCTTCAAGAACAAATGTTAAGTTTTTGCCCAAAACTCCACATTTGGGGTATAGTAGGCATAGAAAAAAATTGTTTAATCTAGTGCATAATGGATACGTTACAAACAAATTAATTAAAACTACGAAGTTTGAACATGAAAGGCAGAACAAAAAAAAATAAAGTTAGGCCCAAGAGGTTAGGCTGTTCCTAGGAGAGCTCCGAGGAGATGGAATCCATTTTGGCGCGACATGGTGTCAATAAAAACCCATTTAAATAAGGAAAAAGGAAAGAACGACCCATATATCCCTCCTAGGAGCTAGCTTCTGCAACTTCCTAGCCTCGTCAGTAGAAGTTAGGCGATCAGCAAGAAAGAAATTATTCTCCGATATCTTGAAGAGACCGGAGAGAGAAAAATGGAATACAGGCCGGTTACTCCCCCCACTCAGGCCACGCGATCCGAAAGTGTGTAGCCTCGCTGACGGCCATTTCTCTAGCCAACGTGAGGCTCATCACTCACCACAATACTATTAACTGGCGAGTTTCTGGACTCTTGTTAGTGGATTCATACTTCGGACGCCTTGCAACCCCCGTAAGGACGCAGTGGTTGCACCCCGTGCAAACGCCGCCATCTTAGGTCTTCCACTAGCCCTAGGGCATAGGCGGATAAAAGCCGGGGGTGGGCGTCACAGTCAAACAGTCCCGGCGCCCAGCCGCCGTGCACTACCTAAATTCCTCCGCCGGCAACGTGCCCCAGCCGTTGCCGTGGACCCTCCGCCAGTTTCCTGACCTGTTGTACTTCCTCTCACAGCCTTTATCTCTTTTGAAATTCCCTTTTCCTTTTTCTTTCTCTTCATTTCTTTTTTCCTTTCCCAACCCAAATTTCTTTTAGCTTTGCCTCGACTCCTTTCTTTCTTCCCTATTTCCAGATCTCTCACTCTCATTAACTTTACCTCACAAGTATGATAGACAAAGCTGTCATTCACTTCTGTTATCTCACTAAGTCATTGCAACATCAGGTAAGCTGAGGACTGATTTTTTCCTGTTTTATAGATGACG
>NW_026654031.1:0-10070 GCF_009828535.3 Hylobates moloch | reverse complement strand
GGGCCTGTCCGTGGCGTGGGCCTGTCCACAGTGTGGGCGTAGGTGGACGTGCTGCACTGTGTGGTGCTGAGCTGCCCTGGCTCTCTGGGGCAGCCACTGTGGAGCGGGAGATGGAGCTGCGGCACAAGCACGAGATGCTGCGAGTGGAGGCCGAGGCCCGGGCGCGCGCCAAGGCCGAGCGGGAGAATGCGGACATCATCCGCGAGCAGATCCGCCTGAAGGCGGCCGAGCACCGTCAGACCGTCTTGGAGTCCATCAGGTGAGCACTGCCGAGGCCCGGGCCCGTCGCTGGTCCCAGGGCGCTCTCCAGCTCTTCCAGGCCTGGCTGCCGTAGGATGGCTCCTTGATGGGGGAACTGCCTCTCTGTCCTGGCAAGGCTGGGCCGCCATGTCAGGGCCTCACCGTCAACCTGCTCTTGCTGCGTGGCACGGATCTTCATGTCCTTCCCGGTCACACCACTGCCTTCCCCGCAGGACGGCTGGCACCTTGTTTGGGGAAGGATTCCGTGCCTTTGTGACAGACTGGGACAAAGTGACAGCCACGGTAAACATACTCATAAAACAGGGCTGGCAGGTGGCTAAGGGGCGGCATGTGGGGGCCTCCTGGAACCCCAGGTCCTGTCCCTGCCAGCTCTGCACAGCCCTGTAGTTCTCCCAGCACGGAGCAAACCCACGTTGGATCTGCTGGCCACGGCTGCTCCTCCCTCCTTGAGCTGGGAGAAGAAAACGCAGTTGCCAGCCTGGGGCACACAGTAGGTGAGACCCCATCTCTACGAAAAATCAAACATTAGCTGGGTGTTGTGGCGGCGCCTGTGGTCCTGCTCCTCAGGAGGCTGAGGCAGGAGGTCACTTAGGCCCAGGAGGTTTGGGCTGCAGTGAGCTGACATCGCACCACTGCACTCCATTCTTGGCGACAGAATAAGACCTTGTCTCAAGAAAAAAATGGCCGGGCATTGGTGGCTCAGGCCTGCAATCCCAGCATTTTCAGAGGCCGAGGTAGGCGGATCATGAGGTCCGGAGATCAAGATCATCCTGGCTAACAGAGTGAAACCCCGTCTCTACTGAAAAAAAAAAAAAAAAATTAGCTGGGCGTGGTGGCACATGCCTGTAATCTCGGGAGGCTGAGGCAGGAGAATCACTTGAACCCGGGAGGTGGAGGTTGCAATGAGTCGAGATCCCGCCACTGCACCCCAGCCTGGGCACAGAGCGAGACTCCATCTCAAAAAAAAAAAAAAAAAAGAGGCTGGGTGTGTAATACCAGCACTTTGGGAAGCAGAGGCGGGCAGATCACCTGAGGTCAAGAGATCGAGACCAACATGACCAACATGGTGAAACCCCATCTCTACTAAAAAATACAAAAATTAGCAGGCCAAGGTGGTGTGCGCCTGGAATCCCAGCTACTTGGGAGGCTGAGGTAGGATAATTGCTTGAACCCAGGAGGTGGAGCTTGCAGTGAGCTGAAACCGCACGATTGCACTCCAGCCTGGGCAACAAGAGCGAAACTCTGTCTCAAAAAAGACAAAAAAAATAAAGAAGCCAGGCCCGGTGGCTCACTCGTGTAATCCCAGCACTTTGGGAGGCCAAGGCAAGTGGATCACTTGAGGTCAGAAGTTTGTGACCAGCCTGGCCAACATGGTGAAGCCCCATCTCTACTAAAAATAGAAAAATTGGCTGGGTGTGTTGCCACACGCCTGTATTAGCTGGGCGTGGCGACGTGAGCCTGTAATCCCAGTCACTTGGGAGGCTGAGGCAGGAGAACTGCTTGAACCCGGAAGGCGGAGGTTGCAGTGAGCCAAGATAGCACCACTGCACTCCAGTCTGACCACAGAAGAGTGAGGCTTTAAACGAGAGAGGACTCTGTGAACTTTGAACTCTCAGGGTTTTATAAGGAATAAAGTTTTTGCAAAATGGAGTCAGGGTCGCCTTCTGGTTTTTTGTTTTTCCTGTTTTTTTTTGTTTGTTTGTTTGTTTGTTTTTGAGAAGGAGCCTCGCTCTGTGGCCCAGGCTGGACTGCAGTGGCGGGATCTTGGCTCACTGCAAGCTCCGCCTCCCGGGTTCAGGTGATTCTCTTGCCTCAGCCTTCTGAATAGCTGGGACTACAGGTGTCTGCCACCATGCCCGGCTAATTTTTTTTTTTTTTTTTTTGAGACGGAGTCTCACTCTGTCGCCCAGACTGGAGTGCAGTGGCACAATCTCGGCTCACTGCAAGCTCCGCCTCCCGGGTTCACGCCATTCTCCTGCCTCAGCCTCTCCGAGTAGCTGGGACTACAGGCGCCCGCCACCACGCCCGGCTAATTTTTTTGTATTTTTAGTAGCGACGGGGTTTCACTGTGGTCTCGATCTCCTGACCTCGTGATCCGCCCGCCTCGGCCTCCCAAAGTGCTGGGATTACAAGCGTGAGCCACCGCGCCTGGCCAATTTTTTTATATTTTTAGTAGAGACAGGGTTTCACCATGTTAGCCAAGATGGTCTCGATCTCCTGACCTCATGATCTGCCTGCCTCGGCCTCCCAAAGTGCTGGGATTACAGGCATGAGCCACCCTGCTCGGCCACAGCCGGCTAATTTTTTTCATATTTTTTTTAGTGGTCAAGAATGTACCAGAGAGTGTGGCCCTGTGACGTATCCAGCTGGGTCTGCCCAGGGCCCTGCTCAGCGACCTGGGCTTTGTAGGATTTATGCTGACAGTTGCAGAGAAAATGGCTCTGAGTGAGGGCGCTATGACTGCCCCACCTGCCTCCTGTAACCGGGTGGCTGTGGGATTCGGGGCCGGGAATTAGGGTTCCTGTGGGGCCAGCACATGGCCCTGTGCTTCTCCCTCGGGCAGAGAGAGGGTGGGGGCAGCCCCGTGCATCTCCCACTCTAGGAGGGAGGGAGGGTGGGGTCGGTGCGCCAGTGCGGTGTCTCTGCTGCAGGTGGCTGGGCTGACGCTGCTGGCTGTGGGGGTCTACTCAGCCAAGAATGCGACAGCCGTCACTGGCCGCTTCATCGAGGCTCGGCTGGGGAAGCCGTCCCTTGTGAGAGCGACTTCCCGCATCACGGTGCTAGAGGCGCTGCGGCACCCCATCCAGGTAGCGGCGAGGCTCCCTGAGTGCGGTTCCTGGCTGAGTCCCTTCTGCCCCACGAGCACAGCCAACGCGCACCCTCCCATCCCTTCCCTTTCCTCGGATAACGGACACCCACACGCTACTTCACGCGTGGGTTTTCCTGTCCAGCGCTGTACCTTAGGGGTCTGCATCAGTGAGACCCTTACCCGTCTGCCTCGGTCTTCCCCGCTCAGGGCTCTTGATGGGGCCTGGGAGCACATTGGGGTCCTTGCAAGTCCCAGGACTTGGGTGTGTGGCCGTCTGTCGGGGAAGCTGCTACAGGCCACAGTGTCTGGCGGCCTCCCTGGGGAGCCGCACCGCTCACCAGCCCCCGAGGTGCCTGCTCTCCGCAGGTCACTGGATAGGTGGTTAAGGAAATAAAAGCCAATAAGGAACCGGAAAATGCCCCTATTCTCAGCAATATCCTCCCGGTCTCCCGGCGGGGCGGGGTTCCAGCTCCAGGCCAGTCTTGGCTGTGCTTCGGGGCAGTTCCGTTTCTGCGTGTTATGGAGCGTGTCTGTGCATTGGTGGCTGTTCCGTGGCTGTGGCAGGTGCCCCAATGGCGCTTCCCCTTCCCCTCCCCCTCCGCAGGTCAGCCGGCGGCTCCTCAGTCGGCCCCAGGACGCGCTGGAGGGTGTTGTGCTCAGTGTAAGTCGGTGTGCCTGCGACCCAGGAGGCGCAGGGAGGGGACCCCGGAGCTGGGCCGGGCTGTGGCCCTTGCTGGGGCTCGTGGTGGCGCCCAGGAGCTTTTGGCTCCTGAGATGTGACTGCTCTGGTCGTGCCGGGGATAGATAGGCTGCCCGTGATCTGGGCAGCTTCCCAAGGAGCGGAGTCCACACCAGGGCCTTCCCACAGCCCCTGCCCCCGAGGCTTCCGTGGGTGCAGAGTGTGTCCCCCAAGCCCCCGTCTTCCCCGGCAGCCCAGCCTTGAAGCGCGGGTGCGCGACATTGCCATAGCAACAAGGAACACCAAGAAGAACGGGGGCCTGTACAGGCACATCCTGCTGTATGGGCCACCAGGCACTGGGAAGACGCTGTTTGCCAAGGTGAGAGCGCCTGGCTGCGCAGGTGGGCGAGGGGCTGCTGGGGTCTCACCTGCCTGCAGGTGTCTGGGGGGGCTCAGCCACCTGGGAAATGGACCCCCCTTAGGCCTTTGCCCACCCTCATGTAGGCTCAGGGTGCTGGTGTGGGCAGCAGCACCTCCCATCTTCCAGGCAGGGGACATCTCCTGTCTGGCAGGCCATGGCTTCCAAGCAGGGATGCCAGGCAGGGACGCCGGGCAGAGCCTCCACACTCCAGGTGGAGTGTGCAGGCTTTGCAGAGGCGGAGGGAACATCTGTTCTGTCTCCCCTCACCCTTCTTGTCTAGAAACTCGCCCTGCACTCAGGCATGGACTACGCCATCATGACAGGCGGGGACGTGGCCCCCATGGGGCGGGAAGGCGTGACCGCCATGCACAAGCTCTTTGACTGGGCCAGTACCAGCCGGCGCGGGTGAGACGTCCCCACAGCTCGCACCAGGCCCTTCATGGCGGCCCAGCAGGCTGCCTTCTGGGAAGGGGGTCCAGGTGGCTTTCAGGGACCTTGTCTTTCTGTAGCTCTGCCCTTGTGGCCACACAGGAGGCCCAGCGGAGGGTCCCTCGGAGGGAAAGTCCCCTGAGTGTGGACCCTGGTGGACACAAGGCCCCCAGCGTGTGGAAGCTGCCAGTGGGATACTTGACTCAGGACAGAAGGGAAGTGGATGGGTGCAGGGGGAGAGGGGTCTCCACAGCTGCAGGGGAGGCTCCTCCACAGCCGCCCTCCCTCCAACACTCGTGCAGGTGGGCGTGGGCACCGGCTCCTTTCTGTAGAACCATTTGAAAGTTAGCTGAAGACAGCATGGCACGCACCCTTCAATAGGTCCCACAGTGACCCCGCGCAGGGCACGGCTCGGGCACCCTTGCAGCCTCGGCTGTCCTTGTTGGTACCATGATCCTCATGGCTGGCACCCTCCACTCTGGCCTTTGACCTTTCACTTTAGAAGACCCTGCCCCTGTGCCAGGCGTGGTGGCTCACGGCTGTAATCCCAGACTTTCGGAGGCCGAAGCAGGCAGATACAAGGCCAGGAGATTGAGACCCTCCTGGCTAACTCAATGAAACCCCGTCTCTACTAAAAATACAAAAAATTAGCCAGGCATGGTGGCGGGCGCCTGTAGTCCCAGCTACTTGGGAGGCTGAGGCAGGAGAATGGCATGAACCCCGGAGGCAGAGCTTGCAGTGAGCCGAGATTGCGCCACTGCACTCCAGCCCGGGCAACAGAGCAAGACTGCATCTCAAAAAAAAAAAAAAAAAGACCCTGTCCCTTGCGTGGACTCTTGAGCACTGCACTGGGTCAGTGTATGGGTGAAGTCTGCGGGGCGGGGTCTGTCCCCCGTGTGTGGTTGGTCGGTGTGTGGGTGAAGGCTGCGGGGTGGAGTCTGTCATCCCTGTGTGGTTGGCTTCCCAGGGCCTTCTGAGGCTGGGCCGTGTACAGCTGCCCAGAGGCCAGGCTGATCGGCTTCTGTCGAGTTCAGGACCTAGGGCTCTGATGGGGCAGAGGCTGCACCCCGTGGGGATCTGCCTGCTTGGCCTGCTCCCACCGCAGCCAGACACTGCTGTGGGCTGCTCCTGGCGTCACTCTCGCCCCGCTTGGCCGCCCTCTTGTTCACAGCCTCCTGCTCTTCATGGATGAAGCAGACGCCTTCCTTCGGAAGCGAGCCTCCGTGAGTGTCACTAAGCCTCTGTCTGGCCACCGTCGGGTGGTGGGGTGGGCGCGGCTGTCATCTTGGGCCAGGCTGCAGCCCTTAAGCTGGCTTGCAGTGGCGCAATCTTGGCTCCCTGCAACCTCTGCCTCCTGGCTTCAAGCTAGTCTCCTGCCTCAGCCCCCTGAGTAGCTGGGATTACAGACGTTTGCCACCACACCCAGTTAAGTTTTTTGTATTTTTAGTAGAGCTGGGGTTTCACCATGTTGGTCAGGCTGGTTGAGAACTCCTGACCTCAAATGATCTGCCCACCTGGCCTCCCAAAATACTGGGATTACATGCGTGATCCACCAGCCATACAATTATTATTTTAAGTTAGAGTCTCTGTCGCCCAGGCTGGAGTGCAGGGGCGACACAGCTCACTGCAGCCTCGAACTCTGGAGCTCAGGCAATCCTCCTGCCTCAGCCTCCCGAGAAGCTGGGATTGCAGAGGCACACTAACACACCCGGCTAATTTTTTTGTAACGTTAGTAGAGATGGAGTGTACCCACATTGTCCAGGCAGGGCTCAAACTTCTGAACTAAAGAGATTCACTGGCCTTGGCCTGGCACAGTGGCTCACGCGTGTAATCCCAGCACTTTGGGAGGCCAAGGCAGGTGGATGACGAGGTCAGGAGTTCAAGACCAGCCTGGTCAATATGGTGAAACCCCGTCTATAGTAAAAATACAAAAATTAGCCGGGTGTCGTGGTGCACGCCTGTAATCCCAGCTGCTCAGGAAGCTGATGCAGGAGAATCGCTTGAACCCAAGAGGCAGAGGTTGCAGTGAGCCGAGATCGTGCCACTGCACTCCAGCCTGAGAGACAGAACAAGACTTCATCTCAAAAACAAAAAGCGAGACATTTGACTGCTTCGACCTTCTGAAGTGCTGGGATTAAAGACATGAGTCCTCAGTCAGACTTTTTTTTTTCAACGTATTTTTTATTTTTTAGCAATTCTCGTGCCTCAGCCTCCCAAGTAGCTTGAGATTGCAGGTGTGCCACCACGCCTGGCTAATTTTTGTATTTCTAGTACAGACGGGGTCTCACTCACCATGTTGGCCAGGCTGGTCTCAAACTCCCTACCTCAGGTGATCTGCCCACCTTGGCCTCCCAAAATGCTGGGTTACATGCGTGAGCCACTGCCACTGACCCTGGTCAGGATTTTGAGTTCAGATTCATGAAAGTGTCACTGCGTCCCTGCTCCCTGCAGGAGGGAGGCCTGTAGGACCTTCTGCTGTTTACAAGGCTTTGCTTCTGGTTCCTAAGGCTGGAACCTTCTCTCTGCAGGAGGAGATAAACAACGACCTCAGAGCCACACTGAACGCCTTCCTGTACCACATGGGCCAGCACAGCAACAAGTGAGGGAGCCTCTCGGGTCCTGGGCCCCCGGTCAGGGCTGTGCAGCTGTCGCCCTTGGTTCCCACTGAGGGTCCCTGGCTCACAGTGCTGGGCACCACCTGTGGCCTCAATGTGCCCACCTCAGATGTCCCCTGGGAACAGCCCAGCTCGGGACAGCATGGGGTGTCATTGAGGAACATGGGGGGGCCTCCCGGGCAGAGCTGGGGTCAGTCCTGTCCTCACGGCCCTGTGTGCCACCGCCCCAGCTTGCAGGTCCCTGTGCCCCTAGGTTTCTGCGGTCTTGTGCCTGCAAGGGAGGTGGTCTGATTGCTGCCGCCCAGAGGTCCCCAGTAGGGTGACCGGCCCTGTGTCCAGGCTCCCTCGTCCCTCCCAAATCCCTTAATTTTGAGTTTTCTTGGTCTCCTAGGCCCCTTCAGCCCCAGTCATGTGTCACACGGAGGATCAAGTCCTGCCGGTCGGCCGTGGCTAGCTCCTCAGGCATGTTGGGCTCACTGGCTCAGCTGCTGCCGGTAGATGCTCCCTGGAGCCCTGACTTAGGTTCTTCCGAGAGAGGCAAAGCTGGGGCCCTGCTGAGGCTCTGCTGAACCCGGACCCCCGAGGTCCTGCTCCTGGCTCGCGTGGCCGTAATCTTGACATGGACTCTGGGTCCCGCATCTCTGCTCTGAGCACAGCGGGGCTCAGGTAGCAGGAGGGAGTGGCGTTCCCAGCGCTGCCTATCAGGCTGGGCGAGGGTCAGCGGGGAAGTGCCACACAGGGTGAGAACAGAGGCCCAGGAAGCCGGGCAGGGGGACAGCTGGGTGTGGTGGGGCAGGCAGGCGGGTGACCAGGGCTGTGCCCGCAGTCTCCCCGTTTCCTGTGCTCACAAGCTGCTGCTTTAGATTCTCCCAGGAAGTCTCCCTGAGGGGGCTGTGGAGCCCCCGTTGCCCTCGGGACAGCTCAGCCGCCAGCCCCAGTGTTTCCTTCCCCATCGCTGTCCTACAGATTCATGCTGGTCCTGGCCAGCAATCTGCCTGAGCAGTTCGACTGCGCCATCAACAGCCGCATCGATGTGATGGTCCACTTCGACCTGCCGCAGCAGGAGGAGCGGGAGCGCCTGGTGAGAATGTATTTTGACAACTATGTTCTTAAGCCGGCCACAGAAGGAAAACGGTAAGTGTCCCACCGCATCCAGCCCCCAATCCAGGCACCATCTGGCGTGGGTGTCAGCCCGGCTGCCTATCTTCTAGCCTCCACCTCGTGGTGTGGGATCCGCAGTCTTGGCTGGCTCACTTGGGAACTCCTTCCCCAGGCGCCTGAAGCTGGCCCAGTTTGACTACGGGAGGAAGTGCTCGGAGATCGCTCGGCTGACAGAGGGCATGTCGGGCCGAGAGATCGCACAGCTGGCTCTGTCCTGGCAGGTGAGTCAGGCCAGGCTCCGGCACGTCCACCCAGACGGGACCCCAGCTACTGTGGAGATGCTCAGTTGCGCCAGGCCTGTGCCAGCACTTTTGTCATGCGGGAGCTTCTGTTGAGGGGTTTTCTGTGCACAGACGTGACACAGGGCCCCCTGCCCCAGTCAGGCCACTCCATGCAGCATCGCGCACCCGCTCATGCCCTCAGGAGGGTGGGGCCATGTCGGTGGCTGACAGTCACATGGGGCTCTCTGGAAGTCAGTCCAGCATCTCAGGTGCCTGGGCTCTGCCCGGTGGGGCTGGAGGCTTCTGACTCATCTTGGCCAACAGGCACCTCCTAGTGTGAATGCTCCTCAAGACAGGCCCCGTGTGAGTTGGGTGGTGGGGGTGAAGGGACATTGTGTTTCCTGGACCAGGTCCCTTGGCTTGGTCCTGCTTGACGGGCTCAGACACGTGTGGGAGTGGCCTCACTGCCAGTTGTTCCTCGGAGGCACCTCTCCTGCTGCTCCGTGGATACTCCAGGGCCGAGGAGCCGAGACTCACAGGAGTGTGGGCGCAGCCATCCAGAGAACTCTGATCAGGCCAGGCGCGGCGGCTCGCGCCTGCAATCCCAGCACTTTGGGAGGCTGAGGCAGGCGGATCACGGGGTCGGATTGAGACCATCCTGGCCAATATGGCGAAACCCCATCTCTACTAAAAATACAAAAATTAGCTGGGCTTGGTGGCACATGCCTGTGATCCCAGCCACTTGGGAGGCTGAGGCAGAAGAATTGCTTGACCCAGGGAGTTGGAGGTTGCAATGAGCCAAGATCGCACCACCACACTCCAGCCTGGCCAAAGATTGAGACTCCATCTCAAAATAAAAGAAAGCTTTAGTCTTTGGGGGTTGCTGGGAAAGCAAAACCAGGTCTGTGGGGCAGAAGGCGCCCTGGCTACGCACAGGTATCGCCGCCTCTGGGGTCTGCAGAGTCTGTGTGACAACCTGGTCCTTCAATCCAGCAGTGCTTTTGAATGAATGTGTGACAGCTTAATGAAGTAGCCAACTACCTTGATTTGAACGTTGGAGCTGAGGTATGTAGGGAGCTGTATTAGTCAGTACAGGCTGGGTTATGCCGCTGTGACAAAGAGCCCCAGATCTCAAACCCCGTCCTTGTGGGTCAGCTGAGGTCTCTGTTCCAGGCCGTCCCCACTTGGAACCAGGTCTGTTTCCACAACTAAGAAAGCAGAGGCCGGGTGTGCTGGTGGCTGATGCTTGTATTCCCAGCATTTGGGGACGCCAAGTCGTCAGATTATTTGAAGCCAGGGGTTCAGGACCAGCCTGGAAAGCAAGGCAAGACCCCATCTCAACAAAAAATAAAAAATTAGCTGGACCTGGTGGCGCATGCCTGTAATGCCAGCAGCCTGGGAGGCTGAGGTGGGAGGATCACTTGAGTCAAGGAGGTGGAGGCTGCAGTGAGCTGTGATTGTGCCACTGCACTCC
>NW_026654030.1:0-10073 GCF_009828535.3 Hylobates moloch | reverse complement strand
GTTAAACCTTTTCATCCAGTTTTCATTGATATGCTTGTTTTCCTGTTGATTTGTAATACTTTATTCTGGATATGCCTCCTTTCTAGGATTTATATGTATTGCATTTCCCTTTTTTCAATCTGTAGCTTGCGTTTTCACTCTTTTATGGTGTTTTTTCATGAATGGAGATTCTCTTTTTTTTTTCTTTTTGAGACAGGATCTCACTCCGTTCCCCAGGCTGGAGTGCAGTGGCACAGTCACAGCTCACCGCAACTCACAAGGCTCAGGTGATCCCCCTGCCTCAGCCCCCAAGTAGCTGGGACCTACAGGGGAGTACCACCACACTCAGCTGTTTTCTGTATTTTTAGTAGAGATGGGGTTTTGCCACATTGCATAGGCTGGTCTGGAATTCCTAGGCTCAAGTGATATACCTGCCTCGGCCTCCCAAAGGGTTGGGATTACAGGCATGAGCCACTGCACCCAGCCTGAGATTCTTAATTTTAATGAAATTATACTTTATCAATCTTTTCCTTTATGGTTATTGCTTTTTGTGTCCTGTTTAAGAAATCAATGCCTAACCTAAGAGTATGAACACATTTTTCTGTGTTAACCTTATAACAATTTTATTTTAGTTTTCGCATTTTTTTTTCAGACAGGGCCTCACTCTATTGCCCAGGCTAGAATGTGGTGGCAGGATCTCAGCTCACTCAACCTCCATCTCCTGGCTCAAGTGATCCTCCCACCTCAGCCACCTGAGTAGCTGCGACTATAGGCATGTGCCACCATGCCTGGCTAATTTTCGTATTTTTTTTAAGAGATGGGGATTCAACATGTTTCCCAGGTTGGTCTCGAACTCTTGGGCTTAAGTAATCTGCCCACTTCAGCCTCCGGGAGTGCTGGAATTACAGGTGTGAGCCACCCCACCTGGCTGTGATTCACTTTTTACTACGTGGATATGTCTGCTTAATCCAGCACCATTTATTGAAAAGACCATCCTTTTCCTTCTGCACCGTGTGGCACTGTTTTTCATAAATCGAATGACTGTATGGTCATCTGATTTATGAAATTAGTGTGGTTGTTTCTGTTTCTGGACCAACCTGGGTAACATAGTGAGATCCCGTCTCTACAAAAAATAAAAATAATAAATAAATGAATAAAATTTAAAAAATAAGTGTGTAGAGCAGTTGGAGTCATAGGCGATAATTTATAAATGATTGCCAGTTTCTTGGCTACATACGGGTGTTGGTAATTCAGATGTGTTGGGCATTCAGGCAAAATGTATTAAGTGAATTATATGGTGTTCAGAATGATTGCTAGATGTTCACTGTGACTTGAATTAGATGTTATTTGAGCCTCACAGAGCTACAGTTTTGACTCTTTTATTTATTTGTCTTTTTAAAATTTTTACATCTTCCTGTCAAGGCAGTAACTCTTTTATACTTAATTGTTCTTAGGTATAGTTAATTACCAGGAAAACTTTATGGATCATATCTAAATAAGTGTTAAGCCATTTAAAGGGCTCACGTGATGTGATGTAAACAATAGTATTCTACGTAATAGTTTTAGGACTACATCAAATAATTTTTTTTTCTTGAGACAGTGTCTCGCTCTGTCGCCCAGGCTGGAGTGCAGTGGTATGATCATGGCTCTCCGCAGCCTTGACCTCTCAGGCTCAAGCAGTCCCCCCACCTCAGCCTCCTTAGTAGCTGGGTCTACAGGCATGCACCACTATGCCTGGCTAATTTTCTACTTTTTGTAGACAGGGTTTTCCTATAGTGCCCGGACCGGTTTCAAACTCCTGGGCTGAAATGATCCTCCCACCTTGGCATCCCAAAGTGTTGGGATCATAGGCATGAGCCATCACACCTGGCCATTTTAGTTTTAATAATTTTTCTATTTTTCTAATTTAAAAGATTTACTAAAATCTCTTACAGCTATTATTTATGAATATAGTATTCATTGTTATTATTATTATTTTGTATGTGTTTAATCTGATTTTCAATATAAGCTCCTGGCAATTAGAGATTTTGTCTCTTTTATTCACCACTATATTCTCAGTGCTTGACCTTGCCTGGCATGAAACAGATATTGAATAAATATTTCTTAAATGAATGAATGAATGAACATACTAAGACCATATTCAACAATCTCCAAGTATCACAGTTTTCACCATCTAACAAATAAAATAGCTTGTATAGAGCAGAGTCACAGTCAACCTGCCATGAAAGGAAATGTCAATGAAAAATAATCCTTTGTATGTGTAGCTGCTGAGATTTTGGGGCTTTTGTTACTGTAGCATAACCTAGTGAAAGCTCAGTGAGACAACATATAGAATATACGTGTACAGATAGACCAGCTAGACCAGTAGATGAGATTCCAAAGATAGTTCAGTAAGAATTAACTAACGACACCCACACTCTCTTAATTCCCTAACAGAAATAATGGAATTCTTGTTCTCTAAGATCTGCCTCAAATATTACTTACTTTGTGAAAACTTCCCTGGCTTCTGTAGTATTTAGTCAGGACTCTAATTTTTTCCCCCCAGGCTGGAGTACAGTGGTGCCATCATAGCTCACTAACCTCTAACTGAAGGCTCAAGGAATCCTCCTGCCTCAGCCTCCCAAGTAGCTGAGACTATAAGTATGTGTCACCATGCTCAGCTTATTTTTCGTGTTTTATTTTCCGAGACAGGGTCTTTCTGTGTTGCCCAGGCTGGTCAGGACTGTTGATTACATATGACAGAAACCCAGCCACCTCTAGTTCCCCACCACCTTTCAACCTGCTCTTCGCTGGGTCTTCCCAGTCTCCGTAAATGGCAGCTCCATCCTTCAAGTTGCCGAAGCCCCAAATCTCAATGTTAACCTTGATTTCTCTCTTTTATCTCACAGGCAATCTGAAGGCAAATCCTGTTTAGACCCAGGCGAAGGTTCCTGGTGACCCAGGCTCTCACCAGCCAATTGTCCCTTGCCGTCCTCCTGAGGGTGTCTGGAGCTTCAGTGCTGTGTGTTCTTGGCCTCCACGCGGGGGATGCCACCGACTCCCACTGTCCAGGGCTTCCAGTGGACTCTCCAAGGCCCTGATGTAGAGACTTCCCCATTCGGTGCCCCAAGAGCAGCCTCACATGGTGTGGGCCGACATCAAGAGCTGCCAGATACATCAGGTAAAAATCCCGAGGCATTGCCAGCTCGGTGGGGTCAGATAGTCCTTTTTCTATTATGACTCAGATGTTAAGGGAGGATGCCAAGGTTTCTAAACATCGCAGGGCCTTGCCTGGCATGAAACAGATATTAAATACATATTTGCTAAATGAATGAACAAATATCCACAGCGTGTGCCGCCCATGACCTGCAGTGCTGTGGTCAGGTGGAAGTGATTTTACTTCAGGAGAGGACAGTGTTCTCTCCAGGACTTTTCCTTACGAGCTAGATCTGTGTCCCTCTCCTCGCTCTTCCCCTCTCACCCCCCATTCTCTGTCCCCATTTCTCTCTGTTTCCACCCTACTGTCCCCTTTCACCTGCTTTCTACTCTTCAGCTTTTGTGGCTCACCCCCTCCCTGTCCACCTGCGTCCCCCAGGCGAAGGCCCTTACACTGTCCTGGGTGGGGAGATGTGTCTGGTTTTAGGCAGTGCCCTCTGGATATGTCCAGGATGGGGAAACATGGCTTAGTTGCCAGTATAATGGGTTAAAAGTGGCCACTTTTGAAGGCCTTTCCCATCTCCCATTCCAGAATCCTGTAGGACTTAGGATTTATGGGCCACAGTGGAATTCTTGGTTTCCCAGGACCTTGTGGTGGACGCCTTCTTTCACTGCACATTCATGGGGTGACTATTAGGTACCAGGCCCTGCCCTGGGCTAGAGGCCCCACAGTGAGTAAATCTCAGGTCACTACCCCACGGAACCCACCACTACAGGCATTGAGAGGGGGAGAAAGAAAGGGGCATGGCCTGTTTGTGTTCTTCGCATGTGGTCACCCACAGGTCTTGGGGGAGTGGGAGCCAGTGCAAGGAGAGAAGTCCAGTGAGAAAGGCAAATGGATGACATCAGACCTAGGGGCTGAGGCCCCCAGCTGCAGCCAGGTAGCTTCTGGAGTGGACAAGGAGCAACAGGGAAGTTCGTGTCCTGGTGTTCTGGGCTGCACTGTCTCATCTCATTCTTGTGAGCACCAGAACTTATCCAAAAACAAGACTCAGTGTCTCTGGCAACAGTGGGCCAGAGACAGAATGTGTGAATTTCAGAGGAGGAGGAAGGGGTTGTACCCCATGGAAACAGTATATGGTTTTACAGTAGCGCATCTTTCTCTGATAACTAGTTAGCATGTTCCTGTTCATGGAAAATATTGGTGGTGTAAGTTTCCCCACTGTTCTCATCTTCATGTAAATTTGTTCATTTCCTTCCTTCCTTCCTTCCTTCCTTCCTTCCTTCCTTCCTTCCTTCCCTCCAGCTCTCTGTCTCTCTTTATTCATTCCCTGCCTCCCACCCACCCTCTCTCCCTCCCACCCACCCTCTCTCCCTCCCTTTCTTTCTCCTTCCCTCCCTCCCTCCCTTCTTTCCTTTCTTCCTTTCTTCTTTTCTTTTTCTTTCTCTCTCATGCTCTTTTTGTTTCCTTTTTGTTCTCTCTAGTTTTTTGAAGAGATCACACTGTACTGAAACCTACATTATTTACCAAAATCTCTGGATCTGCTTCTGTCTTGCAGGCAGAGAGCTCATCCAGTAGCCCTTAGCTCTCCCTAGCCCCCTCCTTTGATTTGTTGGTGCCACTGGGGCAGCTGCTGAGTCTCAGTGGTTTCTAGTCTCTTCACCAAGTTCTGCCCACCTAGATGGTTTTTACCTGTCCTTACCAGAAACCTGCACTGTCTAGATTGCTGAGGCTGCTTCTCCTTAACCGATCTGCTATCTGTATTCCGGGGGCACGCCAGGGTTAGAGGCAAATGGCACAGGCCTTGAAATCTCCAACTGCTCTGACTCCAGGTTGGTGCACTTCAATGCCAAGTACTAACCACACAATAACAGGATGCCACCAAAACCTTGATATGGGGCTGCTGCATCCTAATTAAAACAAATTAGTAGACTTTTTTTTTTTTTTTAGAACAGTTCTAGGTTTACGGAAAACTTGAGTGGATAGTACAGAGAGTTCTCCTAGGCTCCCCTGTCCTCCAGCACACAATTTCTCCTATTAGTATGTTGTATTAGTGTGGTCCATTCGTTACAATTGATGAACCACTGTTGATACGTCATTATCAACTAAAGTCCATAGTTTACATTAGAGTTCATTCTTTGAGTTTCACAGATTATGGGTTTTGGCAATTACATAATGTCCTAAATCCCCAATATGGCATCATGCGAAATAGTTTCACTGCTGAAAATTCCCTGTGCTTCACCATTTCATACGTCCTCCTCTCCTCCACAGCATTATTCATAGTAGTTAAAAAGTGGAAACATCTTAAGCCACCATCAGTTGATGAATAAACAAAATGTGATATAACCATATAGTGGAATATTATTTGGCCATAAAAAGTTGAAGTACTGATGCAGGCTAAAAAGGATGAAACTTGAGAACAATATTCTAAGAAGCAGATAGAAAATACCACGCTTTGTTATTCCATATAGAGGAAGTGCCCAGAACAAGTACATCAATAGATAGAGAAAGTAGATTAGTGGTTGTCAGAGAGCGCAAGAAGGGGGGAATTGGAGAGTGACTGCCCATAGGTACAGGCGTGCTTTTTGGCATTATGAAAATATTTTGGAATTAGGTAGTGGTGATGGTTGCAACAGTTTTGGAATATGTTAAAAGACACTGAAATATATGCTTAAAAATGGTGAATTTTGTGATATATAAATTATACTGTAGAAATAATAATAATACCAACAGTAATAAAGCAAGGTGTCTTTCTACATCTCCATGTCCTGTATTTTCATTAAAAATGAATAAATAAATAAATAAGCATTTCAGGGCCAGGTTCAGTGGCTAACTCCTGTAATCCCAGCATTTTTGGAGGCCTAGGTGGGAGGATCGCTTGAGGCTAGAAGTTCAAAACCAGCCTGAGCAACATAGCAGGACCTTGTCTCTATGAAAAATAAAAAATTAGCCTGAAATGGTGATGTGTGCCTAGAGTTCCAACTACTTGGAAAGCTGAGGCAGGAGGATCGCTTGAGGCCAGAAGTTCAAGGTTGCAGTGATCTATAATCACCAATGCACTCCAGCCTGGGTGACAGAATAAGACCCTGACTCAAAAAAAAAAAAAAAAAAAAGCATCTCACTTTAATAGTAAGTGGCCAAAATATGTTGCTGGCTGCATGTTGTGAGGAAATGTGTTAGATGAAAGAAGTTAAATTCCAGAAGTTTTCCTTTTTTCAGAAATGAGGTATAGGGGAGAGAAACACATACTTGGAAAGAACTGACCCAGCTGAATTGGAAAATGTGGGAAGGAGATGGGAAGAGGCTGGTCCACCTGAGATCTGGCTCCAGGACTTACAGCAAGGGGAACTTGGGCAAGTTACAGACTCTCTGTGCCTCAGTTTCTTCAGCAAAACAGAATCATCTCATAAACTGTAAGGTCAGTGCTATCAGTGGGTCCCCAAATGGACTGCACATCTGAGTCATGTTAACAAACACATTCCAGGCCCCACCTGAGCCCTCTGAATCAGAATCCCTGCAAGGAGGACAATGAACTTGCATTTGCACTGACTTTCCCAACTGTTTCTTACTTTGATCACCTTGGGGGTGGGACCCATTGAGCTGCACCACATCATTCCAAAGCCAAAACACAACAGCAGAACAAGAATATTTTCAATGCAGTCTCTAAAGCAGAGGAGAAACTGTTGAGGGAACCTAGAAGTAAAGGAGATCTGGCTTGCTGGGCTCCATTTAAACTTTGAGTATAGCAGAGACACGAGCCCTTCGGGACACATGCCTGACACAGTGACACTCCAACTTCGGAAGAGCGGAAGCCCTAATTTCAGATTCAAGGATGCTTTGAGTAGAAATTAAGTTTACCTCTTTTTGCACAGCAAGATGGCCAATCTTTCCTAAGCTGCTCATCTTACAAGAAAAAGAATTGTACTGCTAAGAATTCAGACTTCAGCAGTCATAGGTAAGTAAGGAAGTCTTATAAATCTATTTTAGCCACCTAACAAGAAACTAGAAATTTAGCAAGTTCTTTCACTTTCAGGACAGTTGTGTTCACTAGATCAGAGGCACTGAGACATGAAGAACAGACCCCTAAAAAGGGAAAGTGTTCCTTTCAGTTTTAGGACACCACTGGAATATTAGGGAAGTGGAAACACAGCTGCCCACTCTACAGTATGGGTTGCTTTTGTGTCTGGAATGTGCCTAATGTCCTGATCTCTGTGCCCTTTTCAGGGAGCCTTGGGAGGAGCCCGAATCACTGATGGAATTGGACAGTGCATGGAGATGGTTCAGCAGGACGAGGGTAAGTGCAGGGGCAAGTCCAGGTTATACTGAGAGACAACTAGTGGCGCTGACGGGGACAGACAAAGATAAAATCAAAAGTTTGTGCTTCATCTTCAAAAACTCAAACTAATAACAAACTTGGCCTTATGAGAAATAATAGGTATTTTTCTATTTACATGAGAGTTTAATGTCAAAACAGGAATCAGAAAAATATTAAGTCCAGGGCATAAAACCTAAACCATTGCTCATATTTATTCTTTCTAAAGAGAGCAAAGTGTAAAATCTTCTCCATAAAATGCACATTGTGGTTATGAAAAGGCCAAAATCTTAGTGAGAATCATTGGTATTCCATAGAAGAGTGAATTAAACACAGCCAAGGGAAGACCCAAGTCTCATACTTCTCTTGTATATTCCAGAGTTCTAGGGGAATTCCAGGTGATAGAGGTTATTTCCCATACTGTTAAAGCAAGGTTGCAGACACGCGGGAATTTTGGTCCCAGTAGGGGAGATCACACCTCTGTCCTGGAAAATACTACAGGAATGTATACTCTTCCTATGACTCATTCTGCTCATTCTTCCAGCATCACAAAAACCAAAAAAAAAAAAAAAATGGAAATATGTCCAAATACATGATGCTATCCCTCTTCTTCAGGTTTCTTACCTGTTACTTATGGATAATAGCATTACCACAGGATTATGATGAAGGTACAATGTCCAAATATGAGCACAGTTTTGAGCAAAATGCCTTGTACGAATTGGTCAATGAACAACTAGTAAATAATTATGTGAATATTTACTGAATTATATGGATCCTATGAATAATTACTGAATAATTACTGTGATTGCTTTTATTGGCAGTGCTGAAAACTCATCCCCGTGTGACCTCAAGTAAGCCATGTAACTCTGTGAACCTGCAGTTTTATCATTTTTAAAATAAAGAAACATGACAGATTTTCATTATGACACGGAATGTCAGGTCTCCCAGATGCCAGAAGATACATTACTTGAAGCCATTGATACGTCTTAAAGCAGTATCCTCACAGTGTCATTGGAGGACAGTGTGGGCTGCAGAGAGACACGCTTTGAAATGGGATTGACCCAGTCCTCCTTCCTACACTTCCACATGAATGCTGGGCAGCCCAGGATCACACTCACTGCACCCTCAACTCGGACAAGTCCAGCAGCAACTCTTAGGAGACCTGGGCTACAGAACAGTCTCCCAAGTTCCAGGCTCACAAAACCTAGGTGGGGATGAAAGCTGAGAAAGCGAGGAGGTGGTCCAGGGGATCACTCTTTCCTACTCATTCCTCTCATCTCAAACTCACCTTCTGCTGCAACACAGAGTATCACCAACCAACCGTGACCATAACCTTGATCTTGCCATGTTCTGTTAGTGGAATGAAACCAAAAATCAATGGTGTTAGTCCAACTTAACAAAACAGATATCAAACCATATTCCATAAGAACCGCTCATGGCCCTGTTCTTTTCAGTATATGGGAAAACAAAATGGAAACAACAAAATAGCATGAGGTTTATGAAACTTCCCAAGATAGATGGTCACACATGTTTTCAGGAGATCTCTATAGAAATGATTTTGATCACTTGATAACTTGAAAAGAGCTCTTGCGACACTAGAATGACATCCATAAGTGACAAGTATAAAATGTAGTGCTCAGTGACATTAAAAATCAACCCACATAGAGGAAGAGCTCTGGACATAGGGATGTCAAACTGGTCTAGAGTGTAATGAAAAGCCAAGATGGTGCCCCAGTAAGAAAAAAGAAATCAACATAACAATGGGAAGCAGCAAGAAGAAGTCTGAGACAGGAAAGACAACATTTTTCACAAATGAATTATTCATTCACTGTCTAGTGGATACAGACAAAACTGCAGAAGACCCAGAGGAAATCAGGGCAGGCTAAATGTTTGATATCTTACACTTGTGGAAAAGCCTTAAGATCTGTTTTAACTTGGAGCAGGTGGGGTGACATCATGACTACCATTAAGAAAATATAACCTGTTGGGAAACTGTTTCTGCCTTGATGATGTACAGACAAGCGATAAACAGTGAGGAATGTGCTTAGATGTATTGGGAAAGAGATGGGTCTGTGGCATTGTCACAAGGGTACACGAATACTGAGAGTGAATTTTGAAGGAATGATCCCAATTGGTGGTGACCCTCAGGCGAGACCAGGGTGCCTGTGTTTCAGCAAAGCCTTGGCAGTTGGAGTGAGGGCTCCTAAGATTCCATGACACCCCCACGTTCTAATTGTGTTGTAGCAACTGCAGACCGTTACCTGGCACACTGGCCACACCCTTGCTCACTCTTGTCGGAGACTGAGCTATTGGCAGTGCCTTCAGCTCTGAGCTCAGGCACCGTGAACATTGTTTTTGTCGTTAAGGATCCTAAAGTGCTGTGGGGACTGATCACTTTTTTCTCAACAGTAAGTTAAGAATTTCAGTTACTGACATCCCTCAGTCCTAATTAAGCCTATTTGATTTCACCAGTTTTTAACCCATCATGTGTTTGGGTGTCTTCTCCCCAGTCCCTGGCCCCACCTCTTCTGCCACAAACGTCAGCATGGTGGTATCTGCCGGCCCTTGGTCCCGTGAAAAGGCAGAGATGAACAATCTGGAAATCAACAAGAAATCGCACCCCCAGCTGGTAGAGAACAAACAGGA
>NW_026654029.1:0-10075 GCF_009828535.3 Hylobates moloch | reverse complement strand
AAAAAAATGAGGATAAAATAAAGATGATCAACAAAGGCATAAAGTAGGCCATTTGAGAGGATTAATATGCCAAATCTTTGATGAAGACTGATGAATGAAACAGAGAAAGATACATAACTGCACATTGTAAAGATAATTAAAAAGCATATTTCAATCAACTTTATATCAAAAAGCTTTAAATTTTAGACAAATTGGGGAAATTCTCAAGAATGTACAATTAAACTGTCACAAAAAATGTAAAATCTGAATAGTCCTATGAGAAACTGAATAAGGCCATGTGCAGTGGCTCACGCGTGTAATCCCAGCACTTTGGGAGGCCGAGGCAGGTGGATCACGAGGTCAGGAGTTCGAGACCAGCCTGGCCAACATGGTGAAACTCCATCTCTACTAAAAATACAAAAATTAGCTGGACGTGGTGGTCCACGCCTGTAATCCTAGCTACTCAGGAGGCTGAGGCAGGAGAATTGCTTGAACGCGGGAGGTGGAGGTTGCAGTGAGCTGAGATTGCGCCACTGCACTCCAGCCTGGGAGACAGAGCGAGACTCTGTCTCAGAAAAAAAAAGAAACTGAATCAGTAGGCCAAGCCCAGTGGCTCATGCCTGTAATTCCAGCACTTTGGGAGGCCGAGGCGGGCAGATCACTTGAGGTCAGGAGTTCCAACATGGAACTGGCCAATATGACCAATATGGTGAAACCCTGTCTGGCCAATATGGTGAAACCCTGTCTGACCTAAAAAAATCAGGTGGGCATGGTGGTGGGTGCCTGTAATCCCAGCTACTTGGGAGGCTGAGGCAGGAGAATCACTTGAACCTTGGAGGTGGAGGTTGTAGTGAGCCGAGATCTCACCACTGCACTCCAGCCTGGGCGACTGAGTGAGACTCTGTCTCAAAAAAAAAAAAGAAACCGAATTAGTAATTTAGAATCTTCCTATAGTAAAAAAATAAACTGTATGTCCAGATGGCTTCACCAACAAGTTCTAAGGAAACAATAACACTCCACACAAAGACTTGAGAATAAATTATACAAACACTGCCAAAGAACAGGAGCAAAGGGCACCTTTCCTAGCTTAGAGTTTAGAATGTGTTCAATACAAAAACACAACTAGAACTGAACAAGAACTGAAAACTATAGGCCAATCTCATTCATGATCGCTTATGCAAAAATCTTCAAGAAAATAGTAGCACATCAAATTCACATTTTAAAAGGATAATACACCCTGATCAAACTGGAGTTATTTTATTTCATTTTTTTTTTTTTGAGATGGAGTCTCACTGTGTCGCTCAGGCTGCAGTGCAGTGGCATGACCCCAGCTCACTGCAACCTCCACCTCCCGGGTTCAAACGATTCTTCTGCCTCAGCCTCCCGAGTAGCTAGGATTACAGGCCTGCACTACCATGCCCAGATAATTTTCATATTTTTAGTAGAGACGGGGTTTCACCATGTTGGCCAGGCTGGTCTCAAACTCCTGGCCTCAAGTGATCCACCCACCTCGACCTCCCAAAGTGCTGGGATTATAGACGTGAGCCTCAAACTGGATTTAAACCAGGATTCCACACTTTAAATTTCTGACTACATTAAAAGTCAGTCAATGTAACTTACCATATTAACATATTGAAGGAGGATACTCATATTCTCATCTCAACAGATGTGGAAGAAGTGACACAAGCAAACAGAAGGGAAGTTCCCACTCTGAAAAGAGATACATATCAAAAGCCTGTAATAAATTCCATACATCAAAAGCATTCCCTTTTAGAAAGGGGAATCACACAGGATGCCTACCATCATCTCTTCTACTCAACATTGTACTAGAGGTCCTGGCCATTGCAGTAAGGCAAGAAAAAGAAACAAGGAAGAAAAAAATGATATTATTTACAGATGAGAAGGTTGTGTTCATAGAAAAATCAAAGGAATTATTATTACCACTATTACTACAATTTTAAAGGGTTTATCAAGATTGCTGAATATTAATGTACAAAAATAAAATTTTTATTTATCAGCAATTGTTAGAAATAAAATGTTGAAAGACATGCCATTTTGTTAACATCAACATAGAACAAGTACCTGAAATAAAGCTAATAAAATATGTGAAATATATTACTGGATATACTGAGCAAATAAAGCCAGACACAATCTATTTATAGAAAGCTCAACAACAAGCAAAACTATACAATTTAGAGAGAAATATTTAGGTAGCAAAATTTAAAAACAAAACAAGGAAGTGATTTTTCATTAAGTCAGGTACCTTTGGGAGAAGTAGATAATGATTGGAAGGAGAAGCAGGGGGCTTCTGGGGCCCTGGCATGTTGTATTTGTTGACTCCAGTGGTTAGGTTAGACAGGGCTCATTTACAACATTTCTTTCAGGTATACATTGTTTACATCACACTTATATTTCATACATGTGCATACATGCATTAGAATTTTTTTTTTTTTTTGAGACAGAGTCTTGCTCTGTCTCCCAGGGTGGAGTGCAGTGGCGCAATCTCGGCTCACTGCAAGCTCCGCCTCCCGGGTTCACGCCATTCTCCTGCCTCAGCCTCCCGAGTAGCTGGGACTACAGGCGCCCACCACCACGCCCGGCTAATTTTGTATTTTTAGTAGAGACGAGGCTTCACCATGTTGGCCAGGATGGTCTCCGATCTCCTGACCTCGTGATCCACCTGCCTCGGCCTCCCAAAGTGCTGGGATTACAGGCATGAGCCACCGTGCCCAGCCTCAGAAAATTTTTTAAATTCCCAAGAAGCAGCTACAAAACAGGGGAATCCATATGGTAATTGCATCTTTTAAGACGTAAGGATAATTAATGTGGAACAATCACTTTGATGAAATGCCTTTATTAAATACCACATTTTTTAAAAAAACAGAGAACTAACAGACAGTCTTCTGACCAAGACAGCTAAAACCATGGGTTTTAAAATCAGAAAATTTGGGTTTCAATTTTGCTCCACCACTTTCTAGAAATGCAGTGTTCAGAAAGTGCTTTAGCTAAGTCTACTTTTCTCTACTGCAGAATGAGAGTTCTACTTAACTCATGAGGCTCAGTGAAGATACATCTAAAGTGTCTTATCATATAAGAGAAATTAAGTGGGAATCGCTTTGTAATTATCATGACTGTAACCAGAAGGTGGGCACCTTCCCACTTTTATGAATAAGTCCACAGTCTTGAACTGACACAAAAAGTTCTAAGCAAAGGCATTCCCAGCCATTTGGTTAATAAAAACTGACCATCAGGAACAATATCACTTGAATTATTAAATGGTGACAAGTTTTACAGAACTCACAATAAATTACATTTAACACATTCAAAAAATATGGCTTTACTAGGCTGTTCTAATATTTTTTCTCTGAAAGAATCCCTTTTACATACATATGACCACAGCATAACTTTTACGTAAAAATAGTAAAGAAACTTCACAGGCTGAGAACATTAAGGATATATTAATATATGTCACTCATCAATAGCGATCATTCATCACATTAGTCCACATGTATTCAAACACACAGATATTCACCATGACAACATGAGCTGCCCATAAGCTCTTATTCCCCCAGTCCACCTCAATCCTATGCATTCACAGGACAAGCAACCAAAGGCCATGGAGGATCCACTCAATGTTTGAGAAACAGTGTAATAAGATAGAAAAAGAACATATCTAAGAGACAAACAAATCAGCTTTCAAACTCTGGCTATGCCACTTCCTAAGTAGGTATTTTCTTTAAGCCTCAGCATCCCAAGTTGTCCACCTGGAATAAAACCAACCTCATAGCACTGTTTTATGGAAACTCTTCACTGCAGAATGCTGGGGCCATCATTCTCCTGAGTGAAGCAACCTCAAATATCCCATTCCACCAGACTGGGCTTACTTCCTCACAAAGATTGATTCCTTGCTAAGTGTTTTTTAACAGGTGGCTAATACAACCATTATTAAGACATCTCCTGAAGTATGTGGGTTAGAATCCCAGAAACTCAGAGACCTAGAAAAGAGCTCTGAGACCACCAAGACGTAACAGACTCTCTGCTGATCCACCTAAACTTACATGTTTTTCTATCATTTTGCAGATCAGTACAAGGTAGTTAACTGTTAAAGATTTGGTCCACATCGGCAAGGTGCATTGGCTCACGCCTGTAATCCCAGCACTTTGGGAGGCCGTGGTGGGTGAATCACCTGAGGTCAGGAGTTCAAGACCAGCCTGGCTAACATGGTGAAACCCCGTCTCTGCTAAAAAAAAAAAAAAAAAAAAAAAAAAAAAATAAAAAAAAAAAAAAAAAAAAAAAAAAAAAATTAGCTGGGCGTGGTGGCACACGCCTGTAGTCCCAGCTACTCGGAAGGCTGAGACAGGAGAATCGGAGGCAGAGGCTGCAGTGAGCCAAGATCATGCAACTGCACTCCAGCCTGGGCTATAGAACAAGACTCCATCTCAAAAAAAACAAAAGAGATTTGGTCCACATGAAGAATACATGATTTCAAAATTCAAATTAATACAAATCCAACATGAAGAATACATGATTTCAAAATTCAAATTAATACAAATCCATCATTTCGGGTCAGACATCTCAAGGGCAAACATTTCATTGCTTATTAAGAAACATGCATGGACTCTCCAGAATTGTCCTGCCAGAACAACATTGCTTCCTTAGTTAATCTGTCTGACTCAGTCACTCACATTCAATTTCCCTTAAGTATGGCTTTAAATCTAAGGTTGAGAATTTCAACAATCAAACTGAATATTGATTATTTTCCAATTTTCCAATTTTTGTTCACCCACAGGGTGGCTGGATATCCTACAGCAGCAGCTGGCAAACTTTTTCTACAAAAGGTCAGACAGTAAATATTTTTGGTTTTATTAGCCATATGGTCTCTGTTGCAACTATTCAATTCTGCCCTTGAAAGACAAAAGCGATCACAGACAATATACAAATAAATGAATGTGGATGTTTTCTAATAAAACTTTATTGACAGAAGCAAGCATCCTGGCCAGATTTGGCCTACCCAAAGGTCTTTGCTTGCCTGCCCCTGCCACAGAACAGTGCTTCTCAAACTTTAATGCACATCTGACTCACATATAGGTATCTTGTTAAACTGCAGATTCTAATTCAGTGGACCTGGAGTGGGGCCTCAGATTCTGCATTTCTAACAAGCTCCCAGGTCATGCTGATGTTGCTAGTCTAAGGACTACACTTTAAGTAAGAGTCTAAAAGAATAGTTGCACATTACAATCATATAGGTAGTTTAAACACACACACACACACACACACACACACACACACACACACACACACACAGAGAGAAATGCCTATACCCCACCTCGGATCAATTGAATGAGAATTTGAGGAACACAGTCATCTACATTTTGTAAAAACTTCTCCAGATGATTCTAATGTGCACTTAGGACTGACACTACCAAATTAGAAGAAAAGATGGTAAAGAAACATATTTGTCAGTACTTTGTAATCAAAAGATGGCTTCAATAATTATATGGTACTTTTCCTATCCTGCTGAAAAGAGAAAGAAAAGTTGGGTGAAGAGCAACACAAAAGATTAGGCTGTATTTAAAGAATTTAATGATTAAGGGAGTTATTTGATATAAGTGAATTAAAGACATATAATCAACTTCTCTAGAGAAACATATTTCATGTTTGAGCATAATTGGGAATTGTCATGTTAAGAAATGACATGAGGCTGAGTGCTGTGGCTCATGCCTGTAATCCTAGCACTCTGGGAGGCAGAGGCAGGCAGATCACCTGAGGTCAGGAGTTCAAGACCAGCCTGGCCAACATGGTGAAACCCCGTCTCTACTAAAAATACAAAAATTAGCCGAGTGGTGGCAGGCACCTGTAATCCCAGTTACTGGGGAGGCTGAGGCAGGAAAATCGCTTGAACCTGGGAGGCGGAGGCTGCAGTGAGCAGGGATCGCCCCACTGCACTCCAGCCTGGGCAATAGAGCAAGACTCTGTCTCAAAAAAAAAAAAAAAAAGAAAAAGAAAAAGAAATGACATGACATTGCTTTCCCTCAGCACTCTGCAATTTCTCAACATTCTATCCAAACTAAACAGTGCATTAGAAGGTTACTCAAAATGTAATGTTTTAAATCATAAAGGAAAGCATTCTTAATAAAAAGTAGCAAGTAGAATTATGATTTTTGTTGTTCTGTATTGTCTGCCGTGTGCAAGATATATTTCTACCCAAATTCCAGGGATTCTTACTTTATTTTCCAAAATTTTCCTGTAAAAAATAAGTTACTACTATAGCAATATTTTCCCTCCCTGATTTTATTTCCCATTCGTTTATTCTAGTTTTTTGCACATAGCAACCACAGAAATCTCTGTTATAAGCTGCTTATAGCACTAGAATCCTTGGCAACATTCAGGAATGAATATATCTTAAAACTATGAGAACAATTAGCTGAATACCATAGTTTCAAATATCTCTAAAGTGCTATTTCTGCTGAATCTATCCCAGATCTGTCAATTCTTAGGGGTAACACATCTCCCTTTATCCTCATTCAGGCAGACTAGTGAAGGCTACAGCAGAATAAACTGGTTCATAAGTTTGCTCATTATTACTGTGTTTTAGAGCTAAAGACATGAATTCCCTGCATGTATAGCTGAACTACTGATTATTTAGTATGTATGTATATATTTTATTTCCCAACAAAAGCGGCAAATAATGGGATAATCTTTATTCAGATTTTGAGAATGTTTTAGTCTGTAGGTAAGAATTTAGCTGTTAGCATCATAGCTATTTGAATCAATGGAATATTGGTGGGCTGCTGTGCTTTATCAACATATTTTACCTAGAAATAAGCAGAAATTAAGACAATGAACGTGACTCTTTGCATAAGGTTCTCCTGTTTGTTGACAAATTTGTAAGTGAGTGATGGATTAACATCTACCCCAAAAAAACCTCATCACATTTAGGCACAGAAAGGGCCGGTAAAGATACAATCACAGCCTCTTCTCTTAAACTCCTTCAATAATGAGGCTTACCAGAATCAAGATTAATTATACACATCCATGTGTGCACATGGATACATACAGAGATATGTATGTGTACCTATTATTTTAAAGCATATATATAACCATATACAGCAAAGTATGAAAAATACTGCATTAGCTAAAATATAATTAAGACTATCCCCAAAAAGCCCTAATGAGTCATTTCTTTATTCTTTTTTAAAAGTTTCCTCTTAAGCCCATATATAGAGAAGGCACGGGGGAGGTTGATAATCAGTAGAATGAGGAATTTTTTCCACGTTGTATCCACCAGCAGGTTGTTCCAGTCTAATAATTCATGACCTCTTAGGTATATGATGGAACAGCTTACTCTTGGCAGGGTTTGCCATGAGTCACTCCATAGCAGATTCACGGTCCTCGATGACCAAACCATGCAGTTTGCCCATGAAGGGCTCACAGCCCACCACAGGCGGCACCCCAGGGAAGGAAGAGCCTAAGGTTGGAAGGTTCCAGTGAAAAATACACACTGGGCTGTATGAGGGAAGTGGCATGCATCAACATGATATATAAAATCACACAATTCACTGATGAAATACTGCATTTGTGTAGTAATGTCAGCATCTGATGACAGTATTATCTTCAGTACTTTGAAAAGGATTGGTTGAAGGGGCAAAATTAATTTAACCTGTGATTAGGGCCCTAAGGCAATCTGGAAGATTGATGTAATCTGGAAGAAGATAACAATCTATTAAATGTTAGATTGACTGTTTTTTTCTCTTTAAAAAAAAAATCAAGATTCTTCAGATACTTTTCTCAATTTCACACAAATACAAAAAGTTACCCTTTATTATTGATATCAGGGCACTAAAGTTATTCCACAAGGGCCAGATAGTAAAGGTTTAAGCTGTGCAGGCCATATAGTGATCTCTGTCACTCTGACATTGACATCATGAAAGTAGCCATAGACAATTAGGTAAATAAATGGACGTGGCTGTGTTTCAATAAAATTTTATTTATAAACGCAGGCACAGATTCGGCCCCACAGGCCATAGTTTGCCCTAAACCCAGGCAAACATCTTATGTTAAGTTGACTAGGCATCTGAGAATTTGGAAAGAATTTTCAGGCCAGGCGCGGTGGCTCACACCTGTAATCCCAACACTTTGGGAGGCCGAGGTGGGCGGATCACGAGGTCAGGAGTTCCAGACCAACCTGGCCAACATGGTAAAACCTCATCTCTACTAAAAATACAAAAATTAGCTGGGCGTGGTGGTGCACGCCTGTAATCCCAGCTACTCTGGAGGCTGAGGCAGGAGAATCGCTTGAACCCAGGAGGTGGAGGCTGCAGTGAGCTGAGATGGCGCCATTGCACTACAGTCTGCGCAATAGAGTGAGACTCCGTCTCAGAAAAATAGTAATAATTTTAGTGCCCACACCACGCTTCCAGTGAGTTAGGTCCTCTGACACACAATCTATACATAAGGAAACTCAAGAACACGATTACTATCAAGTAATAGGGACATGTAGCAAAAAGAGTATTTATTAATAGTTCAAGAATTACCATTTTGTTTCAAAGATTCTTAGTCTGCTTTCTATTGCTTATAATAGAATATCTGAAACTGCTTAATTTATAAAGAAAAGGAATTTATTTCTTACAGTTAGGGAAGCTGAGAAGTCCAACGTCAAGAGTCTGTATCTGGTGAGGGTCTTCTCTCTGATGGGGACTCTCTGCAGAGTCCCAAGGCAGCATAAGGCATCATATGATGATGGGCATTTTAGCTCAGGTCATTCTTCCTCTTCTTATAAAGCCACAAGTCCCACTCCCCTGATAACTCATTAATCTATTAAGCCACTGATCCATTAACCCACGAACCCATTAATCCATGAATGGATTAATCCATTCATGAAGGCAGAACCCCCATGACTCAATCACCTCTTAAAGACCCCACCTCTCAATACTGTCACATTCTTGGAGGGGACATTCAACTCATAGCAGACTCTAAATGTCTAAATGTTGCATCTTAGATTACTTATAATACTGTTGGAGTTTGATCTCCTAAGATCAAAGTAAGACTTCTCGAATTCAAATAAACCAAATAAAATGTCATGGACCAACAGTTTTTGTATCAAGATTAAATCTTATAGGTAAAATAACATTTTCTTAGAAGTTCAAAGAAGAAAAACCACACTTCTAAATTATTACTGTTCTAACTATGCCTGTTTTTTAAATACTGTATACACTAAAGAAAATTCTTTGTTTTCTTCAGACAGAGTCTTGCTCTGTCGCCCAGGCTGGAGTGCAGTGGCGCAATCTCTGCTCACTGCAGCCTCGACTTCCCAGGTTCAAGCCATATGCCTCCCTCAGCCCCCGAGTAGCTGTGACTACAGGCGTGTGCCACCACGCTTGGCTCACATTTGTATTTTGTGTACAGATGGGCTTTCGCCACATTACCAAGGCTGGTCTCAAACTCCTGAGCTCAAGCGATCTGCCTGCCTTAGCCTCCCAAAGTGCTAGGATTATAGGCATGAGCCACCACACCCAGCCAGAAAATAGTTTTTAAAACTGTAAATATTATTGATTTATTCATTATGGTCAAATTAAAAGGGAAATAATAATTCAAAAAGAAAACACATCCATTTCCTTTCTTTTAAAACATCCATTTCTCCAAAAGTTTCCTAAGGACTACCTACACCATTGTTGTTCAAAGTTTAATGTACATCTAATGTCCTGGAGATGTTGTTAAAATGTAGAATTTGATTCGGTAGCTCTGAGATGGGACCCAAGATACTGCATTTCTAACAAGGTCCCAAGTAACTTGGATGCTTATGGTCCTTAGACTGCCCTTTCCATAGCAAAGAATATGTGACAATCACCAGGGATACCTGTTAAAAAGTTGATTCCCTCCCCTACACCACCACTTTGGGATGTGAGGCCAGGAATTTTAAATTATCTCCCCAGTAATGATGTACTTTTTAAAGGACTTAAGAAGAATAATCCACAAATTCAGCCTATATTTACTTTAATGATCCACAGCATTGTGTATATTCGTGTTAAAACTCAAGAAAAGTCAAGTTCCATCCAAACAGCAGGACCAAAATAGCAAATTTAGTACCATGGTAAAA
>NW_026654028.1:0-10076 GCF_009828535.3 Hylobates moloch | reverse complement strand
AAATATATGAAATAAATATATATATTTATGTGCCCACTTGATATATTATGTAAAGGCAGTGGTTTATCATCTTTTGAAATTTTTCATATTGAATTATATTTTGAATTAAATCTAAAGAGCTTTGAAAACATATTAAGGATTTAAGAATGAATTAATTTACCTGGCATTCTAATATTTAATTATAGGTGTTTATTATAGTATTTAATCTGCCACAAATCTCCGATTTTAAAAAATTTTAGTTTATAATTTAGAAGTAAAATATTTTGCCCACTCAAAAAGGTATTAACTATTCCATATACCCAAGGGAATTTTTTTTTTCTTTTGAGACGGAGTCTCACTTACTCTGTCACCCAGGCTGGCACAATCTTGGCTCACTGCAATCTCTGCCTTCCAGGTTCCAGCGATTCTTCTGCCTCAGCCTTTTAAGTAGCTGAGATTACAGGCATGCACCACCATGCCCGGCCAATTTTTGTATTTTTAGTAGAGACGAGGTTTCCCTATGTTGGCCAAGCTGGTCTCAAACTCCTGAGCTCAAGTGATTTACCCACCTTGGCCTCCCAAAGTGCTGGGATTACAGGCGTGAGCCACCACACCTGGCTGGAATTCTCTTTTTCATATATTTTCTCCATGTTTCTATTGCATCTGGCTCATTAAATATTAATATAAGGCCAATAAAATGACTCATAATTCTCTTCCATTTCTATATCCAATGTCAAAGTTAGGCTTATATGTGATGTTTCTGCTCTATTATAATTTTCCTATATTGTTTAGTTTAGACAGTAGCACAAAGAGAATTTTGAAAAATTTTCAAATCTACAAATTTATATAAATAAAAGCTAAAGTGTCCATTTGAAATATCTGTTGGAATAACCTTATTGGAAAAGAAAATAAATTCTCAAAAATAGTACCCCAAATTTCTAGTCCTTAAATGGCCTCTTAGTGCTTCATAATTATCAGTCCCCATGTGCTTCTCTTCCTCTAAAGAGACATGTTTTTACCTCCTACACATATTAAACATGGAGACTTTGTTATTCTAACTATAAGTTTCTCTTAAAAATACAGATAAATATGCAAGGAAACTGCATAAAAATGGTGACAATGGAAGGAAGGAAGGAAGGAAATAAAAAGAAATTTTTCTTACCTGCCTGTCCATTAGGTATCCAGAGATCCATGGTGAGTGAATGCATGGAAATTTAGAGTTCACAAATTAAAGCAGTCTGAATAGTTGCCACAATATCTGATAAACAAGGCCTCTACTAAGGAGCAAATGACATCACTGGGGCTCAGTTGAAGGACCCAACATATACTATGTAATATTATATCAAATACTAAAAATAACAATTCACATAATAAACTCAATTATCCATAAAACAATTGTCTGCTCTATAAAAACTGATAAAATTGTGTGAAAATATTTTTGAAATTTAACTTAAAGATAAATCTTTACAATGCTCCCATACACATAATTTATAGCTTTGAGTTCCTTGCCTATTTTTCTTATTCTAGTGCTATACTGAAAACACTACTTTTTTTTTTTTTTTTTTTTTTGAGACACGGTTTTGCCATGTTGTCCAGGCTGGTCTTGAACTCCTGGGCTCCCAAAGTATTGGGATTACAGGTGTGAGCCACTGTACCTGGCCTGAAGACACTGCTTTTAATTTCCATATTGCAATCCAGTTAAGAAAAAAAAAAAAAAAAAGAAGCCACTCAAAAATTAAAAAAAAAATAGCCACACTGATCCTGTCCATAGTCATTCATTCAAAAAAGATATCAGGGTTAACTACGTAGCAAGCAATAGGAATACATATATGACTTAAGGTTTCTTGACACCTACTGTCAAGAAACTAACAGTCTAGTGAAGGAGATTATAAAATAGCCTCAAAACAATCACAACTCTTTCATTTAATTTGTTATAACACAATGCAGGCCAAATTATTTTATTTTGCATGCCAGTGACATATAGAAATCATCAGGAAGAAAATGTCAAGTTTTTCCAATGACAAAAAACACCTCACTCATTCTTATATTAAAGCATATAATTTATATACATATTACCTCAGTCTGCTGTCTTACGAAGACATTTAACACTGCAACTTTGTTCCTTTAAAAACAAGTATCCTCCCCCCGCCCACAACAAGTTTACCTATGTAACAAACCTGCACATGTACCCCTGAACTCAAAATAAAAGTTAAATGAAAAATAAAACAAATGGTTTCTGCAAACTGGGCCTTCAGTCCACTTATGTCATAGTAAAGTTATCTTGTTGCCTTGGTTACCTCTAAACTGCTTTTTAAATTTTTTTTATTGTGGCAAAATATACATAACAACATTTATCAGTTAAACCATTTTAAGTGTACAATTAAGTGGCATTGAGTACATTTACAGTGTTGTGCAACCACCACCACTATCCATGTCCAGAACTTTTTCATTATCCCTAACAGAAACTCCATACCCAGCTGGGTGCTGTGACTCATACTTTTAATCCCAGCACTTTGGGAGGCTGAGGCAGGAGAATCACTTGAACAGGGGAGGTGGAGGCTGCAGTGGGCAAGGATGGTGCCACTGCACTCCAGCCTGGGTGACAGAATGAATGAGACTCTATCTCAAAAAAAAAATCATAAACTTATAAAATATGTTAGATATTTGTTACTATAAATTTTACAAAACTTTAAAATTTCAAATTCCAACAATATGCTTCATTTTAATCTAAAGCTACATTCTGTGTAACCACTTACTATGAAACTGCTACTATAGTTCATTCAAGTTTTACAAGAAGTGATTTTTCCACAAAATTAACCAATTACACAGTAAAGGATTCACCTTTCACTGTCAATATTACCATCTGACTCAGGCATTCTTTCTGGGGTCCAATAAGAAATAATATAATAGAAACTTCATGTTTTACAAATAGAAGGAAGGTTACATGACTGCCCATGTTGAGAGGCAACAGAGTAAGGTGGTTAAAAGCATGAATCTAGAGGAAAACTAATTGGGTTCAAATCTGGACTCTGCCACTTCCTAGCTGAGGGACCTTGGCAAGACTGCTTAACATCTCTGTGCCTCAGTTCCCTCAAATTGTAGGACTACTCACAAAGTTATTGTGAGAATTAGATAAAATTTCTAAAGTGCTAGGAAGATTAGAACAAAATAAACACCATCAAGTGCTTGATAAATAAAAATGCTAAAGAAATCAGTTCCCTAAATTTACAATATTTTCATCCACAGAATTTTATTATTAGTGAATGACTCATTAATTAATACCATCCATTGTAATGAAGAACTATTAAAGGTTCAATGGCCCCATAGTTTGAGGCTTTTTTACCATACATTTTTGAATTACTCTTGAATGAGTAATTCATTCAAGATATATCTATCAAGAATATACACAGTATTAAAAACACAATTGTCCTTGACCTCAAGGAACTTCTAAAGGGGTTGTGACAGATAATCCCAACATACTATGATGTATGCCACTATAGGAGAAGTAGAGAGAGCTCTGCAAACATACAACAGAGCATCTAACCCAGGCTTGGAGGGACATGGGGAAGCAACCCAGGGGAAAGTGACACTGAAGTTAAGATCCAAAGGCTCTCAGGCAGACTTTGACTGCCTGCTGAAAAACTTGGAGGGGATGGAGAGAGAAAGGATTGAAGAGTATTGCACCCAGAAGGAACGGTATAAACAAAGAGGAAAAAGAGTTTGATATGTTGACAAAACTGAGAATGCAGTGTGACTATAGTGCAAGAAGGGAGACAGGAAGCTGGAGAAAGAAGGCTAAGAGATAAATAGAGACAAAAGTCCTGAAGTATCCAATAAACTATTTTAAGTATTTTGAACTTTATCTGAACATTGATGTCAGTGCAGTGACAGGATCAAAATCACAGCTTGTAAAGAAGGATCACTCTGATTACAGTGGGGAAAAAGGATGACAAGGGACAAGATGAGAGGCAGGGAAGACCACTTAGGAAACTATCATAGTTACCGAGCCAGATATGAAGATAGCCTGGAGAATGGTAATGGCAAAAGGAAAGGTGAAAGTGAAAGGTCTAAGGAGATATTCAGAAGACAAATTGATTTTTGGAAAGGAATCAGTGATATTTCCAAGTTTCTGGTTTGGTCAAAATATATATAGTTGTTGCTCACTGTTGAAGAAGCCTCAATAAATTCATACTGGCTTGAAACATAAAATGGGAGGAGTGAGGTAGCAAGAGATAAAGCTAAGAAGTTTACTTGGGGTCAGATCAAATTTGGCTGTAGGCCAAACTAAGATTTTCTGATTTTATTTTAAGGGGAATAGAAAGTCACTGCGGAGCTTTACTGTTTGCCCCACTTACTCTCAGGGAAATTAATAAAAATGAAAACTTTGAATAATTTCAGGTCTACCATGTATAGCTGTGCAGGATGTGCACTGCACAAATTAAAGGAATGCCATTCACATAGATTGATATAAATGGCACCCCTGAAGTTGTGCAAAGCACAGCACAACAGCCATCCTTGACACAGCATGTTATATGGTTCTCTAGTTTGTGTGAATAAATGTCTTATATCCTCAGTAAAATAAAAAACCTCTCTAGGCCAGACCTTATGTTTTAAACTTCTTTTCTATTCTTCAAGTGACCTAGCATTGGTAATTTGTAATTTGTTCTCAATATACAGCTAGCCCAACACTTGTGCTAATGGACCTAGAAACTACCATCCACTTTGATTTTACTACTGCAACCATTACATATTCTCCTGTTAGTGTGTCTAATTATACTTACCATCCTTACTCTAATAGATTTTTAAATATTTCTATAACAAACTATGACATTTATATGATAATTTTTACTGAACCAAGTTTCACAACACTGATGAATTGTATAACACGTTCTCATTTCCCTCACTGGTCACTTTTTACTTAAAATTATTTGTGTTCCTCCCCTGCCTTTTTTTAGAATAAGAATTTTCAGGCCTTGATTTGGTTTCTTCCAGCCTTTATTGATTATATACCTCTGGCCATTGTTCCGGTATTTGGTTAAGAAATCACAAATTTTGGGGGTGGAGCCAAGATGGCCGAATAGGAACAGCTCCAGTCTACAGCTCCCAGCCTGAGAGACACAGAAGACTGGTGATTTCTGCATTTCTGCTTGAGGTACCGGTTTCATCTCACTAGGGAGTGCCAAACAGTGGGTGCAGGACAGTCGGTGAAGCGCACTGTGCGCGAGCCAAAGCAGGGCCAGGCATTGCCTCACTCAGGAAGCGCAAGGGGTCAGGGAGTTCCCTTTCCTAGTCAAAGAAAGGGGTAACAGATGGCACCTGGAAAATCGGGTCAGTCCCACTCTAATACTGCGCTTTTCCAACGGGCCTGGAAAACGGCACACTAGGAGATTGTGTCCCGCACCTGGCTCGGAGGGTCCTATGCCCACGGAGTCACGCTGATTGCTAGCACAGCAGTCTGAGATCAAACTGCAAGGCGGCAGCGAGGCTGGGGGAGGGGCGCCCGCCATTGCCCAGGCTTGCTTAGGTAAACAAAGCAGCCAGGAAGCTCAAACTGGCTGGAGCCCACCACAGCTCAAGGAGGCCTGCCTGCCTCTGTAGGCTCCACCTCTGGGGGCAGGGCACAGACAAACAAAAATTCAGCAGGAATCTCTGCAGACTTAAATGTCCCCATCTGACTGACAGCTTTGAAGAGAGTAGTGGTTCTCCCAGCACGCAGCTGGAGATCTGAGAACAGACAGACTGCCTCCTAAAGTGGGTCCCTGACCCCCGAGCAGCCGAACTGGGAGGCACCCCCCAGTAGGGACAGACTGACACCTCACTCGGCCGGGTACTCCTCTGAGACAAAACTTTCAGAGGAACTATCCGACAGCTGAATTTGTGGTCTCACGAAAATCCGCTGTTCTGCAGCCACTGCTGCTGACACCCAGCCAAACAGGGTCTGGAGTGGACCTCTAGTAAACTCCCACAGACCTGCAGCTGAGGGTCCTGTCTGGTAGAAGGAAAACTAACAAACAGAAAGGACATCCACACCAAAAACCCATCTGTACATCACCATCATCAAAGACCAAAAGTAGATAAAACCACAAAGATGGGGAAAAAACAGAGCAGAAAAACTGGAAACTAAAAAGCAGAGCACCTCTCCTCCTCCAAAGGAACGCAGTTCCTCACCAGCAACGGAACAAAGCTGGATGGAGGATGACTTTGACGAGTTGAGAGAAGAAGGCTTCAGACGATCAAACTACTCCGAGCTACGGGAGGAAATTCAAAACAATAGCAAAGAAGTTAAAAACTTTGAAAAAAAATTAGACGAATGGATAACTAGAATAACCAATGGAGAGAAGGGCGTAAAGGAGCTGATGGAGCTGAAAGCCAAGTTTCGAGAACTACGCGAAGATTGCAGAAGCCTCAGTAGCAGATGCGATCAACTGGAAGAAAGGGTATCAGTGATGGAAGATGAAATGAATGAAATGAAGCGAGAAGGGAAGTTTAGAGAAAAAAGAATAAAAAGAAATGAACAAAGCCTCCAAGAAATTTGGGACTATGTGAAAAGACCAAACCTACGTCTGATTGGTGTACCTGAAAATGACGGGGAGAATGGAACCAAGTTGGAAAACACTCTGCAAGATATTATCCAAGAGAACTTCCCCAATCTAGCAAGGCAGGCCACCATTCAGATTCAGGAAATACAGAGAACGCCACAAAGATACTCCTCGAGAAGAGCAACTCCAAGACACATAATTGTCAGATTCACCAAAGTTGAAATGAAGGAAAAAATGTTAAGGGCAGCCAGAGAGAAAGGTCGGGTTACCCACAAAGGGAAGCCCATCAGACTAACAGCTGATCTCTCGGCAGAAACTCTACAAGCCAGAAGAGAGTGGGGGCCGATATTCAACATTCTTAAAGAAAAGAATTTTCAACCCAGAATTTCATATCCAGCCAAACTAAGCTTCATAAGTGAAGGAGAAATAAAATACTTTACAGACAAGCAAACGCTGAGTGATTTTGTCACCACCAGGCCTGCCCTAAAAGAGCTCCTGAAGGAAGCACTAAACATGGAAAGGAACAACTGGTACCAGCCACTGCAAAAACATGCCAAATTGTAAAGACCATCGAAGCTAGGAAGAAACTGCATCAACTAACGAGCAAAATAACCAACTAACATCATAATGACAGGATCAGATTCACACATAACAATATTAACCTTAAATGTAAATGGGCTAAATGCTCCAATTAAAAGACACAGACTGGCAAACTGGATAAGGAGTCAGGACCCATCAGTGTGCTGTATTCAGGAAAGCCATCTCACGTGCAGAGACACACATAGACTCAAAATAAAGGGATGGAGGAAGATCTATCAAGCAAATGGAAAACAAAAAAAGGCAGGGGTTGCAATCCTAGTCTCTGATAAAATAGACTTTAAACCAGCAAAGATCAAAAGAGACGAAGAAGGCCATTACATAATGGTAAAGGGATCAATTCAACAAGAAGAGCTAACTATCCTAAATATATATGCACCCAACACAGGAGCACCCAGATTCATAAAGCAAGTCCTGAGTGACCTACAAAGGGACTTAAACTCCCACACAATAATAATGGGAGATTTTAACACCCCACTGTCAGCATTAGGCAGATCAACAAGACAGAAAGTTAACAAGGATATCCAGGAATTGAACTCAGCTCTGCACAAAGTGGACCTAATAGACATCTACAGAACTCTCCACCCCAAATCAACAGAGTATACATTTTTTTCAGCACCACACCACACCTATTCCAAAATTGACCACATAGTTGGAAGTAAAGCTCTCCTCAGCAAATGTAAAAGAACAGAAATTATAACAAACTGTCTCTCAGACCACAGTGCAATCAAACTAGAACTGAGGATTAAGAAACTCACTCAAAACCGCTCTACTACACGGAAACTGAACAACCTGCTCCTGAATGACTATTGGGTACATAATGAAATGAAGGCAGAAATAAAGATGTTCTTTGAAACCAACGAGAACAAAGACACAACATACCAGAATCTCTGGGACACATTCAAAGCAGTGTGTAGAGGGAAATTTATAGCACTAAATGCCCACAAGAGAAAGCAGGAAAGATCCAAAATTGACACCCTAACATCACAATTAAAAGAACTAGAAAAGCAAGAGCAAACACATTCAAAAGCTAGCAGAAGGCTAGAAATAACTAAAATCAGAGCAGAACTGAAGGAAATACAGACACAAAAAACCCTTCAAAAAATTAATGAAGCCAGGAGCTGGTTTTTTGAAAAGATCAACAAAATTGAAGAAAAGAGAGAAGAATCAAATAGATGCAATAAAAAATGAAAAAGGGGATATCACCACCGATCCCACAGAAATACAATCGACCATCAGAGAATACTACAAACACCTCTATGCAAATAAACTAGAAAATCTAGAAATGGATAAATTCCTCGACAAATATACCCTCCCAATACTAAACCAGGAAGAAGTTGAATCTCTGAATAGACCAATAACAGGCTCTGAAATTGTGGCAATAATCAATAGCTTACCAACCAAAAAGAGTCCAGGACCTGATGGATTCACAGCCGAGTTCTACCAGAGGTACAAGGAGGAACTGGTACCATTCCTTCTGAAACTATTCCAATCGATAGAAAAAGAGGGAATCCTCCCTGACACATTTTATGAAGCCAGCATCGTCCTGATACCAAAGCCTGGCAGAGACATAACCAAAAAAGAAAATTTCAGACCAATATCCTTGATGAACATTGATGCAAATATCCTCAATAAAATACTGGCAAACCGAATCCAGCAGCACATCAAAAAGCTTATACACCATGATCAAGTGGGCTTCATCCCTGGGATGCAAGGCTCGTTCAACATACGCAAATCAATAAATGTAATCCAGCATATAAACAGAACCAAAGACAAAAACCACATGATTATCTCAATAGATGCAGAAAAGGCCTTTGACAAAATTCAACAACCCTTCATGCTAAAAACTCTCAATAAATTAGGTATTGATGGGACGTATCTCAAAATAATAAGAGCTATCTACGACAAACCCACAGCCAATATCATACTGAATGGGCAAAAACTGGAAGCATTCCCTTTGAAATGGGACAAGACAGGGATGCCGTCTCTCACCGCTCCTATTCAACATAGTGCTGGAAGTTCTGGCCAGAGCAATCAGGCAGGAGAAGGAAATAAAGGGTATTCAATTAGGAAAAGAGGAAGTCAAATTGTCCCTGTTTGCAGATGACATGATTGTATATCTAGAAAACCCCACTGTCTCAGCCCAAAATCTCCTTAAGCTGATTAGCAACTTCAGCAAAGTCTCAGGATACAGAATCAATGTACAAAAATCACAAGCATTCTTGTACACCAATCACAGACAAACAGCCAAATCATGAGTGAACTCCCATTCACAATTGCTTCAAAGAGAATAAAATACCTAGGAATCCAACTTACAAGGGATGTGAAGGACCTCTTCAAGGAGAACTACAAACCACTGCTCAATGAAATCAAAGAGGATACAAACAAATGGAAGAACATTCCATGCTCATGGGTTGGAAGAATCAATATCGTGAAAATGGCCATACTGACCAAGGTAATTTATAGATTCAATGCCATCCCCATCAAGCTACCAATGACTTTCTTCACAGAATTGGAAAAAACTACTTCAAAGTTCATATGGAACCAAAAAAGAACCCGCATCACCAAGTCAATCCTAAGCCAAAAGAACAAAGCTGGAGGCATCACGCTACCTGACTTCAAACTATACTACAAGGCTACAGTAACCAAAACAGCATGGTACTGGTACCACAACAGAGACATAGATCAATGGAACCGAACAGAGTCCTCAGAAATAATGCCGCATATCTACAACTATCTGATCTTTGACAAACCTGACAAAAACAAGAAATGGGGAAAGGATTCCCTATTTAATAAATGGTGCTGGGAAAACTGGCTAGCCATATGTAGAAAGCTGCAACTGGATCCCTTCCTTACACCTTATACAAAAATTAATTCAAGATGGATTAAAGACTTAAATGTTAGACCTAAAACCATAAAAACCCTAGAAGAAAACCTAGGCAATACCATTCAGGACATAGG
>NW_026654027.1:0-10078 GCF_009828535.3 Hylobates moloch | reverse complement strand
TCCCTTCATTTGTTAGTCATCTCCTCACTACCTCACCAGTTCCAACCAGAGGCCACATTTTTCTAGGCAGTCTCCAAATGTACATTATGAGATAGACTTTAATAATACCAGTGAAGCTCCAGGAAAACTTACATTGTTATTAACATGTAATACAACCAGCCATGAAAGTTGTCAAAGATTTTTCCTGGAAAGATATCACTTTCTACAAATTTTCTTCTTGAGAATTGTGGCTATATGACATTACATATTGAGAAGGTTTAGAATGTGTGGGGACACTGAACCTTTTCAGCGAATCCGTTTTTCCTCTTTGAAAAAACAACACTGTGTTTCTGCTCCTGAACCGACCTGACCTCTGAGACCTTGATAGGATCTTGTTTCTGTCTTCAGCAGTTCAGCTTTACTCAGACTCCACAAAAAGCATTGAGTTCTACGTGGGGGCCAGAAAAACGTTCTAACCTTGTGTGTCCAATCACTACCCTCACTGCTGTCTGTAGATTTGTCTAGTGCTCGCTGAACACTAGAAGTAAAGAGAACCCTGCCCAAGCAACAAATTGTCCCCACCTCAGGTTGCTTGGGCAGGGTTCTCTTTACTTCTAGTGTTCAGCGAGCACTAGACCTGCCACATCTGCCAGAACACAGCTTCCAAGACTCCCCAGTGCCATGGAAAAAGGAATGAGCTGAGAGCAGTATAAAGCCTGGGTGATATTGAGACCCTTGGATCTTACTTATTTTGGTTGCACAAGCACTTTAATTTCTGAGAGAGCCCTCCCAACTCCATGAGTTCTTCCAAAAATCTGTACCCTCCATATCCCTCCCTTAGACCCAGTAGTCTAACTTGTTATATGCCTTTACAAGGAAGTTGTTAAAATAAAATGAAAGCTATGTAATGTCAAAACATGGTGGTGTGAAACAGAATTTCCCCATCCTTGGTAAAGTTTAAAAGTTTCTGTAATACTCACCCAATCAAAGATAGGTTCTATGTACCATAAGTACCATTTGAAGAGCAAAAGCTAAGTTTAAAAATAAATAAAGCAACACTTTTGAGGGGGTATATTTGGCTTCAGGAAAAAATAATTGATGTTACTCTGTTCAATATTAGAACTGAACTGGAAGGGGTTTTAGATCTTTTTGCTCATACTCTGTGATTTAGGGGGCACAGGGCAAAGGTAAACAGGCTGAACTAGCACCATCAATATCTGCGAGTTGTGCTGGGAATGTTCACAATGATTTGATAATAAATCTCAGGTCTTTATTTTATGATGGAAAAGTCTTCTTTGCCATAATAAAGGTAAAGTAGAGTATGTACAAGGAGACTATGGGATAACTTTATAACTCCTGATGAACCTACTTTGTTCCATATCTCAATAATTTATTTTTTATGTTGCTGTACTCAGGTTCAATTTTCTGAACAGATTGCCTCTAGAAAGCATAAAATCAAGAAAACTCTGTAACAGTGTTTTAAACTAAATTTGGTTGCCTATAGAAGTACTGGTAATATTACCACATGAAGCAAACCTGCAGGATCAATAGGCTCTCTCTATATGTCTTTTAAACTGCAGATGATCATTACAAATGGGTGTTCACAGGTTTTTGGAATCTGTTTCTCTCTATATAGTCTTATAAGATTCTCCTATACTATGTTAATTTCCAATAATGTAGATGATCAACTTGCTGACATAAAGCAAAGTAGGGAGGAATACCTATGAGAACAGTCAAATAAGAGAAAATAACGCTTTGTGATTTTGTTTTTATTTCCTCAGGATGGAAACAGTTCAATGCTGACTCAAAAAAATCCATACAAGTATTTAAAATACATACAAGGACAACAATTGCAGTGCTCCTGCTCAGACACAGCCTTCAGGGCAGAAGAACACAAGAGAAAAGTCTCTGCAGGCTTAATTTATTGATACCAGAAATAATCATAAAAGATAAGACACAGCAACTCCAGGCTTCAATATAAAACCATACAAGTACAATGGAAGAGGTTTCCCTCTCTGAAAGCATCTGCCTGCCCACAAAAAACTCAAGGCCCATGCACCCATCTTCTTCCAACTACAAAGACACAGAAAAATGCCTCTATATGCCCTAGGAAGCCCAAATATTTAGTCAAAGTGATTATGAAACAAGCCACTGTCTTCATCTAGGGAAGGCCAATGTCAGAGTTTGAGAAAGACATTAAAGTCCTGTGTAAACCCAGGGTAGACTGAGATGCAGAAGCTCCAGAAAACACAGTCCTGTCACTGGAAGATGGATGCAGTACTTCCTTCACAAACAGAACTTTCCCTCTGGTCTTGGGCCTAAAAGAACTTTTTTTTGTAGTTGCTGTTGGGGAAGAGGCCCTTGGGTTCTAACCTGCCAACAGCCTGCCTTAAATGCTTGGGCTGCAGTGGGGGTGTTTCTCCCCCATCTCACACATGTCCAGGGCCTCTTCCACCACCTCTCCAACCAAGACCTTGGCTATTCCAGCCATGGCAGTGGCCACATTCTCAGGCACCGATCTGCCAGTGATAGACTGCATCAGACCTGCAACGTGTGCTTTTGGGAAAGCTGACCAGTGACACACTTCGTAGCGGGCCAGCTGCTCCTCAGACATGGCAGACAGCAGGGCTGTCATCCTCTGAGCCTCGTCTGCATCCATGGTGGGCTTCCTCTCCTTCTTTCCTTTAGTATCTGTTTTCAGTCTTTTTGCTGCAGGAGGAGCTGAGGTTGAGGCTTCATTGTCACCTTCTGTGAGGTCCATGACATCCTGACCCCTGAGCTCACCTTCCTGACCCCTGGGTTCTTCCAAGTTCCCATCTAGGTCCTCAGGGATTCCATCCTTGTTGCTGCCATTCAGACCTCGGGGCATGGCGAACATCTCAGCAGACACAGCTGTTTGTCTGCCTGTCACCATGGGCGACATGTAGATCTAGTCCACGGCAGTGCTGTAGAGGCAGAATTCCGACTAAGGTGGTTTGATTATGGATCTGCAATGAGAACCTTTCAAAGATTTTAGCTACTGTGTTTCTGCTGAGCCATAGTTCAGCCACAATTGGACACAGCTCCCTGCCTCCCCCTCCCTGACACAAAAACACACACTGGTTTTTCTGATTTCCACAATGTGAAGAAACTTGTGTATGGAGAGTATATTAGTTTTAGATCAATGCATCATAAATTCTCACTCCTAGAGATGTGACTCAGGTGTGGGCTGTGGGGATCTCTGGATCTGCACAGCCACCGCTGGGGACTCTGCAGTGGGGAAAAATTTCTCTCTGGCTGGAGATCTCTGTGATCTTAGGGAGGTTCAGTTCCTTATAAAGAGCTCAGATGATTGGATCAGGCCCAGAACTTAATGTCCATTGGTTCAGTGTATCCCTAACCTAATCAGGGATTTGTGGGCTCATCAATTCACAATTCTGCCCACACTCAAGGGAGGGTCAGATGCAGGGTGTGTCTCTGAGGGGCAGGAAATGTGTGGGACATTTAAGAATTCTGACACATGGGTGCACCTGGAGAGCATCATGATAAGTGAAATAAGCCAGGCAGAGGAATATAAATACTATATGATCTCAATGGTATGTGCAATCTCACAAAGTTAATCTACTCGACGTCAAAAAGAAGAATGGTGGTTGTCAGGGGGTGGGGTGGCAGTGGTTGAATGATTTGAGAAGATGTTTGTCAAAATACACAACATTTCAGTTACACAAGGGAAAAAAATCTCAAGAAGTATTGTACAACATGGTGACTGTAGTTAACAATAGATCGTATTCTTGAAAAATGCTAAAAGCATAGATGTGCATTGTTCTCACCAGTATAGTACATATGTGAGGTCATATGGCTGTCAGTTACCTAGACTTAGACATTACGCAATGTGTACATAATATAAAACATCACTTTGTACATAAGAAATAGGTACAATGAGATGTCTCTATTTAAATATGAATAAATAAATCAATAGTTGAGTGGTTGCAAGGGATGGAAGGTGAAGGAGCAGTGAAAAGACAAGACACCATGGATTTGGATGGAAGTGGAATTACTCCACAAGACTCTTCCTTAGGATACAATACTGGTGGATACATGTAATTATGCCTTTACTTGAACCAATAGAATGTACAACACCCAAGTGAATCCTAAGGATAGCAATGGTCTTGGAGTCAGAATAATGACTAGGGCAGAAAGTTGATAGTGTAGGTGGGTAGAGGATATAGGGGACCTCTGTTTCTTCTGCCCAATTTTGCCATAAACCTAAAGTTTTTCTACGATATGATCTCTATTTTTAAAACAGTAGTGTAAACTTATTTGGTGAGTATTGATTATCCTGAAATTTCCTGTTCGGTGCATGGTACATGCATTGCACGCATGGGCATTAATTCCTACCACAACTATAAGAAAACCCTGTTAACAGTGTAATGAAATAGAGGCCTTTGGTTGGTTGGTTGGTTGGTTGGTTTTGCTTTGTTTTGCTTTTTCTTATGCAGTCGGAGGTATGAAGGTAGCAGCCATGACCTAGGTTCAGCAGCTCAGTGAAGTCAGGACTGGCTTCACTGGGCCTCATGGTATTTCCAAAGTGGGCAATGGAAACAAGGCTCAACCCTGGCATTAAGGTAAAAAGGAGCCAGGGGGTATCAGTGACAGGCACATGTGACCATTTTATCAAAAAGACTTCAGCTTTCTCCCCAAGGCAGATTTTCATGAGTGTCACTTTTGGGGAGAAAAATGTCCCTGGGAGCATCCCTGATAGAGAAGTGACCATTTAGGTTTTCCGTCTTTCCCTCCCTGTTTCACCTCATCCTCAGAGAACCTGAGAGACACCTCATGGTGGCACCCAGTGGAGTTCTGCAGCAGTCATGAAAGTCATGGAACGTGTGATTTTATTGAAATGTTTTCATTGTAACTATTTCCATGATGATCATGAGATGTAAACTTTCAGAATCACTTTCGCACCGAGATTCCAGCTAACTCACACCTACCATCCCTCTCATGAGGCACAGTCCAGAGGTTCCTCCCTCCGTTGGATGTGTGCAGAACCCAAGGACTTGATTAGGTTTTCACAGCCCTGATGAGGTTGAGGGTCTAGTGAAGCAGTGAGAGCAATGGAAGATAGCTGGGTGGGTCTAATGCAATCATCTGAGCCCCTTATAAGAGGCTGGACTTGGCTGAGACCACAGAGATCTCCAGCCAGAGCCAGACAGCCTGGAAGGGAGATTCCTGGCTGCTGCTGTGTAGACCTTGGAAGCCCGGAAACCCACGGGGGAGACTGAGCAGTGGGGTCTCTGACCCGCAGACCTGGGAGCTGGTAAGTCCAGGGCCGGGTTGGAAAAGGCTAAGTGTGTGGGTGCATATTCTACATGGATCTCAACTCACAGGCTCTCTGAATCCTGTCCACAGCCCCACTGCCCTCGCTCTCTGACACTAGGGCAGCCTGCAGCTGGCCAGGCTCAGCCCAAGGAGAGGGGAGAGCCTGCGGCTGAGTCCTGTCCACAGCTCCACCATCATTGCAGTCAGGTACCAGCACTGCCTCTTGTTCACCAGGCTCAGCCTAAGGACACAGGAAAGGCCGTGACATCGCACTATGGCGTGCACCAAGCCCACCTCCCGCAAAGCCACCGTCTGCCCCCCAAAGAAGACCCTGGCCACCAAAGCCGCCGGCAAGAGGGCGCCGCTCACAGGAGCAATCAAGAAGCCTCAGCGCTACAGGCCTGGCACCCTGGCGCTGCGCAAAATCATAAAGTACCAGCAGAAGTCCACGCAGCTGCTCCTGCGCAAGCTGCCCTTCCAGTTCCTGGTGCTCGAGATGGTCCAGGACATCAGCCTGGACCTGCGCTTCCAGATCGCTGCCATTGGTGCTCTCAGGGTACCAGCGAGGCCTACCTGGTGCGCCTCTTTGAAGACGCCAACCCATGTGCCATCCATGCCAGGCGTGTCACAGTTATGCCCAGAGACACGCAGCTGGCCAGCCGCCTCCGCGGAGAGCCAACACTCCTGGCAAACACTGCACTTTAGACGGCTTCGTTTCCATTTGGTTGTGCTTTTACTCTCCTCTGCGCTCATCCTGGATCTGATATTAGCACTTTTCTTCACTTTTGGTTTTATTTCCCTCACGGGGTCCAAAAGTAGCCCTGCATATGACCGGGAGTAACAACAGAGGCAGATATAAGGGGTATGACTGTTACTGTTTTCTTTTGTTTGTAAACTTTCCATCCACATTGAGGGTCTAATGCATTCATGTCAACTGGGAATTTCTCACTGAACACCTTTCAACACTTCAAATCAAGAACAATTGTGAAAAATTTGCTCATTAATATTATTGAAAACCAAATAAATTTACTAGTGGGAAATAGATAATGTCTCCTGCATTTGATCAAACAGCAGATGAGATTCACACTTTGACTTTTCTTATATGCGGCTCTGTGTTCTCAATGTTCCCTGTCTCCTGGGCTGTTCCTGCTACTTTGCTATAATATACATTCAACTCTACTTTCTGAAAGTTGAATAGACTCTCTATCCACAAGTCACCTCACATTACAGGAGGCAGGAAAACCAGCGTGGGTTTGTTTGTGGGTGGGAAAGGGAGGGAGGCACCCGTTACAAGTTCAGTTCAGTCCCTCAGCTCCAGGTCAGTGTCCTAGAACCTGATCACGGCCGTGGCCTTGGTTGAAATGACCCAGATTTTGGCTGGGGAGGTGGTAGGAGAGGCCCTGGACGTGTGTGAGATGTGGGGAGAAAAATCCCATTGCAGCCCAAGCCTTGGAGGGCTGGGGACAGCCTGCACTGGCCAGGCTCAACCCAAGGAGACGGGAGCACTGAGGCTTCTTGATCGCTCCTGTGAATGGCGCCCTCTTGCCGGTGGCTTTGGTGGCCAGGGTCTTCCTTGGAGGGCAGACGGTGGCTTTGCGGGCAGTGGGCTTGGTGCAGGCCATGGTGCGGGGTCACTGCTTTTCTTGTGTGACCTTTCACAGGGGACAGCCCATGGGTCACTTCCCCAACACCGCGTACAAAATAAAAATCATCTTCCTCTGGGCCCCAGCCCAGATAGAAAGGCCTGATCTCAGAGAAGAAAGTACTAATTCCAGTCTTTCTATGACAAGACCCTCTGCAGGCTGGAGCTTCAGTATCTCATCCCATCCTGGACTCAACCATGATTTAACATCTTTCTTATAGCTTACATTGGTCTCACCCAGATGAAGGCAGCAGCTTGTTTCACAATCCCTTTTAATCATGTTTATATCTCAGACCAGGCACAGTGGCTCATTCCTAATATCCCAGTATTTTAGGAGGCTGAGGCAGGCAGATCACTTGAGCTAAAGGGTTAATGATCAGCCTAGGAAACATGGCAAAACCTCCTCTCTGTAATTTTAGAAAAAAAATTAGCTGGACATGGTAACTGGAGCCTGAGGATTCACCTACTCAAGAAACTGAAGCAGGAGGATCACTCGAGCTCTGAAGTCGGAGGCTGCAGTGAGCTGAGGGCACCACTGTCATTTCACCTGGCTGACAGAGCAAAACCCTGTCTCAAAAATAATATCATCATCATCATGTTTGGATCTCTGAGGTCAATGCATGGGTAGGCATTGTTCTGGGGCATCCTAGCTAGAGGAAGAAAGGTACATGGGCTTTGAACATCCTGTGGACAGGGAGCTGTTTTCAGAGAGAGAAAAGGAACCCTCTGAAGAGGCTATGGTGCGTTCACACTGAATCCCAAAGCTGCTATGACTTAGGAATTTTTCTCCTATGGGATTTAGAGATAAAACAAACAGAAAGTCTTCCCTTACAATACTCTGTCCTGAAGGCCCTGGGCTTTCTAAGAGCACTGGAATAGTTGACCTTGTAAATATTAAATACTTTTCCATAACTTTTCCTGGGGAATCAACCAACTTCTCTCCAGATTGCAAAAATAAAAATGAAATTAAAACCAGTTTTCTTCTCTAAAATGACTCTTTTTACTTTCCTACCAAGACTGTTTCATGTCAGGGAGTGATGTTTGATGATGTTAGGATGGTAACACAATCTATGAATTGCATGAAAAACTAGACAGAGCAACACAGTCCCCAGAGACCCTGTCTAATCTCTGCATTCATTTCCATGACTTCACCTTCAAAGACTTGGTCCAAATGTAACCTATGTTAATGGCTGAAATAACATAATGATATTTGTTTTGTGCTTCTCTAATACAAAAATATGTGTGAAAATAATATATATTATACTAGATAATATTCTATTTTTACTTTATTTTTCATAGTATTCTATAAAAATACAGAAATTAAAAATAAAATTTCCTCTCACTATAAGATTTTAGCATTAAACATTTTGTGTAATTGAGCCTTATTTATAGTTATACTGATATGTAATTGATCCAATACCCTGAGTATAAGATAAATGGTAACAAATGTATAGGAAAAATAAAATGAGTTACAGTTTTCAGGTTGGCACATAAGGGGATTCAATGTCATCACTCCGTCTTCAAAATGAGTTAAAAACTAAAATACTGAATATTCAATACCTCTTTTGACATCTCTCTGAGTGGTGATGCCCAGGGTAATTCACAGAGAAAAAAAAAAGATGATGGCTGTCCTAACTTCAAAGTATGCTATCAAGCTGTAGGAACCAAAAGGGCCTAACACTGGCATAAAAACAGACACCTCAGCCACTGAAACAGAGAAGAGAGCCAACTAAAGTGCCAACAACCCACCACGACAAAAGGACAGTCTCTTTCATCAATGTTGATAGGAAAACAGGGAATCTACATGCAGAAAAATGAAATTGGACCGTTATCTCTTACCATACACAAGAATAAACCAAGTTATATGAAAAACCTTAAACTATGGACCCACTAGAGAAAAACAGGGGACATACTCATGGACGGTGGTTAAGCCAGTGATTTCTGAAATATGTCCCAAAAGCACAGACAGCAAAGGGTAAAGTAAACAATGGATTGCATCTAACTAAAAAAAAAAAAATCTGCAATGCTAAAAAGACAATCAACACCATGAAGAGACAAACTCATGAGACAAAAGATTTGCAAACCCTACATCATATAAGGGATTAATTACTGTCCAAAGTATACTAGGAACTCAAACGACTCAATAGCAAGAAACAAAAGCAAAATTTAAAAACCAAGCAAAGGACCTAAATAATAGACATTTCTGAAAAGAAAACATACAAGTGGCCAACAGGTATATACATATACACATATGTATACACATATGCACAGACACATATATTCATATATACACACATATATACACATGTATGTATATGCTCAACATCACTAATAGAGAAATGTAAATTAGAACTGAAATAAGATATCACCTCACACTCGTTAGAATGGCTATGACCAAAAGTCTAAGGTCAACACTTGTTGATGAGGATGTGGAGGAAATGGAACCCTTATACTATTCCTGGGAATGTAAATTAGGACAGCCATTATAGAAAACACTATGGGCCTTCCTCCACAAACTGAAAGAACAGAGCTATCATGTGAGCCAGATTTCACTCTGCTATGTATATATCAAAAAGAAATGAAATCAGTCTGCTGAAGAGATGTCTGCCTTCCCAGGATGTTGCAGCACTATTTACAATAGCTAAGATATGGAATCCACCTAAATGTCCACAAATGAATGACAGGAAGAGGAAAATCTGACATTTAATCACAATGGAATACTATGCAACCTTAAAGAAGGACATCTTGTCATTTGTGACACAGGGATGCACCTGGAGAACATCATACTAAGTGAAATAAGCCAGGTGTAAAAATCCAAATACCACATGATCTCATATGTGGACCAACAAAGTTAATCTGATAGACGTAAAAGAGAAGAAAGGTGGTGGTCTGGGGCTGTGGTGGCTGGAGGTGGGAAATTTGAGGAGACATTGGTCAAAATACACGACATTTCAGTTCAACAGACTGTATTCTTGAAAAATGCTATTAACGTGGGTGTACAGTGTTCTCACTACAGTAATACATATGTGGGGTAATGGATGTCCATTACCTAGATTTAGACAATAGACAATGTGTACATACTTTAAAACAGCATTTTGTATATAAGAAATACATATAGTGAGATGTGTCTATTTTAAATATAAATAAATAAATCAATAG
>NW_026654026.1:0-10084 GCF_009828535.3 Hylobates moloch | reverse complement strand
TCCCTTCATTTGTTAGTCATCTCCTCACTACCTCACCAGTTCCAACCAGAGGCCACATTTTTCTAGGCAGTCTCCAAATGTACATTATGAGATAGACTTTAATAATAGCAGTGAAGCTCCAGGAAAACTTACATTGTTATTAACATGTAATACAACCAGCCATGAAAGCTGTCAAAGATTTTTCCTGGAAAGATATCACTTTCTACAAATTTTCTTCTTGAGAATTGTGGCTATATGACATTACATATTGAGAAGGTTTAGAATGTGTAGGGACACTGAACCTTTCAGCGAATCCGTTTTTCCTCTTTGAAAAAACAACACTGTGTTTCTGCTCCTGAACCGACCTGACCTCTGAGACCTTGATAGGATCTTGTTTCTGTCTTCAGCAGTTCAGCTTTACTCAGACTCCACAAAAAGCATTGAGTTCTACGTGGGGGCCAGAAAAACGTTCTAACCTTGTGTGTCCAATCACTACCCTCACTGCTGTCTGTAGATTTGTCTAGTGCTCGCTGAACACTAGAAGTAAAGAGAACCCTGCCCAAGCAACAAATTGTCCCCACCTCAGGTTGCTTGGGCAGGGTTCTCTTTACTTCTAGTGTTCAGCGAGCACTAGACCTGCCACATCTGCCAGAACACAGCTTCCAAGACTCCCCAGTGCCATGGAAAAAGGAATGAGCTGAGAGCAGTATAGAGCCTGGGTGATATTGAGACCCTTGGATCTTACTTATTTTGGTTGCACAAGCACTTTAATTTCTGAGAGAGCCCTCCCAACTCCATGAGTTCTTCCAAAAATCTGTACCCTCCATATCCCTCCCTTAGACCCAGTAGTCTAACTTGTTATATGCCTTTACAAGGAAGTTGGTAAAATAAAATGAAAGCTATGTAATGTCAAAACATGGTGGTGTGAAACAGAATTTCCCCATCCTTGGTAAAGTTTAAAAGTTTCTGTAATACTCACCCAATCAAAGATAAGTTCTATGTACCATAAGTACCATTTGAAGAGCAAAAGCTAAGTTTAAAAATAAATAAAGCAACACTTTTGAGGGGGTATATTTGGCTTCAGGAAAAAATAATTGATGTTACTCTGTTCAATATTAGAACTGAACTGGAAGGGGTTTTAGATCTTTTTGCTCATACTCTGTGATTTAGGGGGCACAGGGCAAAGATAAACAGGCTGAACTAGCACCATCAATATCTGCGAGTTGTGCTGGGAATGTTCACAATGATTTGATAATAAATCTCAGGTCTTTATTTTATGATGGAAAAGTCTTCTTTGCCATAATAAAGGTAAAGTAGAGTATGTACAAGGAGACTATGGGATAACTTTATAACTCCTGATGAACCTACTTTGTTCCATATCTCAATAATTTATTTTTTATGTTGCTGTACTCAGGTTCAATTTTCTGAACAGATTGCCTCTAGAAAGCATAAAATCAAGAATACTCTGCAACAGTGTTTTAAACTAAATTTGGTTGCCTATAGAAGCACTGGTAATATTACCACATGAAGCAAACCTGCAGGATCAATAGGCTCTCTCTATATGTCTTTTAAACTGCAGATGATCATTACAAATGGGTGTTCACAGGTTTTTGGAATCTGTTTCTCTCTATATAGTCTTATAAGATTCTCCTATACTATGTTAATTTCCAATAATATAGATGATCAACTTGCTGACATAAAGCAAAGTAGGGAGGAATACCTATGAGAGCAGTCAAATAAGAGAAAATAATGCTTTGTGATTTTGTTTTTATTTCCTCAGGATGGAAACAGTTCAATGCTGACTCAAAAAAACCATAGAAGTATTTAAAATACATACAAGGACAACAATTGCAGTGCTCCTGCTCAGACACAGCCTTCAGGGCAGAAGGACACAAGAGAAAAGTCTCTGCAGGCTTAATTTATTGATACCAGAAATAGTCATAAAAGATAAGACACAGCAACTCCAGGCTTCAATATAAAACCATACAAGTACAATGGAAGAGGTTTCCCTCTCTGAAAGCATCTTCCTGCCCACAAAAAACTCAAGGCCCATGCACCCATCTTCTTCCAACTACAAAGACACAGAAAAATGCCTCTATATGCCCTAGGAAGCCCAAATATTTAGTCAAAGTGATTATGAAACAAGCCACTGTCTTCATCTAGGGAAGGCCAATGTCAGAGTTTGAGAAAGACATTAAAGTCGTGTGTAAACCCAGGGTAGACTGAGATGCAGAAGGTCCAGAAAACACAGTCCTGTCACTGGAAGATGGATGCAGTACTTCCTTCACAAACAGAACTTTCCCTCTGGTCTTGGGCCTAAAAGAACTTTTTTTTGTAGTTGCTGTTGGGGAAGAGGCCCTTGGATTCTAACCTGCCAACAGCCTGCCTTAAATGCTTGGGCTGCAGTGGGGGTGTTTCTCCCCCATCTCACACATGTCCAGGGCCTCTTCCACCACCTCTCCAACCAAGACCTTGGCTATTCCAGCCATGGCAATGGCCACATTCTCAGGCACCGATCTGCCAGTGATAGACTGCATCAGACCTGCAACGTGTGCTTTTGGGAAAGCTGACCAGTGACACACTTCATAGCGGGCCAGCTGCTCCTCAGACATGGCAGACAGCAGGGCTGTCATCCTCTGAGCCTCGTCTGCATCCATGGTGGGCTTCCTCTCCTTCTTTCCTTTAGTATCTGTTTTCAGTCTTTTTGCTGCAGGAGGAGCTGAGGTTGAGGCTTCATTGTCACCTTCTGTGAGATCCATGACATCCTGACCCCTGAGCTCACCTTCCTGACCCCTGGGTTCTTCCAAGTTTCCATCTAGGTCCTCAGGGATTCCATCCTTGTTGCTGCCCTTCAGACCTCGGGGCATGGCGAACATCTCAGCAGACACACCTGTTTGTCTGCCTGTCACCATGGGCGAGATGTGGATCTAGTCCACGGCAGTGCTGTAGAGGCAGAATTCCGGCTAAGGTGGTTTGATTATGGATCTACAATGAGAACCTTTCAAAGATTTTAGCTACTGTGTTTCTGCTGAGCCATAGTTCAGCCACAATTGGACACAGCTCCCTGCCTCCCCCTCCCTGACACAAAAACACACACTGGTTTTTCTGATTTCCACAATGTGAAGAAACTTGTGTATGGAGACTATATTAGTTTTAGATCAATGCATCATAAATTCTCACTCCTAGAGATGTGACTCAGGTGTGGGCTGTGGGGATCTCTGGATCTGCACAGCCACCGCTGGGGACTCTGCAGTGGGGAAAAATTTCTCTCTGGCTGGAGATCTCTGTGATCTTAGGGAGGTTCAGTTCCTTATAAAGAGCTCAGATGATTGGATCAGGCCCAGAACTTAATGTCCATTGGTTCAGTGTATCCCTAACCTAATCAGGGATTTGTGGGCTCATCAATTCACAATTCTGCCCACACTCAAGGGAGGGTCAGATGCAGGGTGTGTCTCTGAGGGGCAGGAAATGTGTGGGACATTTAAGAATTCTGACACATGGGTGCACCTGAAGAGCATTATGCTAAGTGAAATAAGCCAGGCAGAGGAATATAAATTCTATATGATATCAATGGTATGTGCAATCTCACAAAGTTAATCTACTCGATGTCAAAAAGAAGAATGGTGGTTGTCAGGGGGTGGGGTGGCAGTGGTTGAATGATTTGAGAAGATGTTTGTCAAAATACACAACATTTCAGTTACACAGGGGAAAAAAATCTCAAGAAGTATTGTACAACATGGTGACTGTAGTTAACAATAGATCGTATTCTTGAAAAATGCTAAAAGCATAGATGTGCATTGTTCTCACCAGTATAGTACATATGTGAGGTCATATGGCTGTCAGTTACCTAGACTTAGACATTAGGCAATGTGTACATAATATAAAACATCACTTTGTACATAAGAAATAGGTACAATGAGATGTCTCTATTTAAATATGAATAAATAAATCAATAGTTGAGTGGTTGCAAGGGATGGAAGGTGAAGGAGCAGTGAAAAGACAAGACACCATGGATTTGGATGGAAGTGGAATTACTCCACAAGACTCTTCCTTAGGATACAATACTGGTGGATACATGTAATTATGCCTTTACTTGAACCAATAGAATGTACAACACCCAAGTGAATCCTAAGGATAGCAATGGTCTTGGAGTCAGAATAATGACTAGGGTAGAAAGTTGATAGTGTAGGTGGGTAGAGGATATAGGGGATCTCTGTTTCTTATGCCCAATTTTGCCATAAACCTAAAGTTTTTCTACGATATGATCTCTATTTTTAAAACAGTAGTGTAAACTTATTTGGTGAGTATTGATTATCCTGAAATTTCCTGTTTGGTGCATGGTACATGCATTGCACGCATGGGCATTAATTCCTACCACAACTATAAGAAACTCTGTTAACAGTGTAATGAAATAGAGGCCTTTGGTTGGTTGGTTGGTTGGTTGGTTGTTTGGTTTTGCTTTGTTTTGCTTTTTCTTATGCAGTCGGAGGTATGAAGGTAGCAGCCATGACCTAGGTTCAGCAGCTCAGTGAAGTCAGGACTGGCTTCACTGGGCCTCATGGTATTTCCAAAATGGGCAATGGAAACAAGGCTCAACCCTGGCATTAAGGTAAAAAGGAGCCAGGGGGTATCAGTGACAGGCACATGTGACCATTTTATCAAAAAGACTTCAGCTTTCTCCCCAAGGTAGATTTTCATGAGTGTCACTTTTGGGGAGAAAAATGTCCCTGGGAGCATCCCTGATAGAGAAGTGACCATTTAGGTTTTCCATCTTTCCCTCCCTGTTTCACCTCATCCTCAGAGAACCTGAGAGACACCTCATGGTGGCACCCAGTGGAGTTCTGCAGCAGTCATGAAAGTCATGGAATGTGTGATTTTATTGAAATGTCTTCATTGTAACTATTTCCATGATGATCATGAGACGTAAACTTTCAGAATCACTTTCGCACCGAGATTCCAGCTAACTCACACCTACCATCCCTCTCATGAGGCACAGTCCAGAGGTTCCTCCCTCCGTTGGATGTGTGCAGAACCCAAGGACTTGATTAGGTTTTCACAGCCCTGATGAGGTTGAGGGTCTAATGAAGCAGTGAGAGCAATGGAAGATAGCTGGGTGGGTCTAACGCAATCATCTGAGCCCCTTATAAGAGGCTGGACTTGGCTGAGACCACAGAGATCTCCAGCCAGAGCCAGACAGCCTGGAAGGGAGATTCCTGGCTGCTGCTGTGTAGATCTTGGAAGCCCGAAAACCCACGGGGGAGACTGAGCAGTGGGGCCTCTGACCCGCAGACCTGGGAGCTGGTAAGTCCAGGGCTGGGTTGGAAAAGGCTAAGTGGGTGGGTGCATATTCTACATGGATCTCAACTCACAGGCTCTCTGAATCCTGTCCACAGCCCCACTGCCCTCGCTCTCTGACGCTAGGGCAGCCTGCAGCTGGCCAGGCTCAGCCCAAGGAGAGGGGGTAGCCTGCGGCTGAGTCCTGTCCACAGCCCCACCATCATTGCAGTCAGGTACCAGGGCTGCCTCTTGTTCACCAGGCTCAGCCTAAGGACACAGGAAAGGCCGTGACATCGCACTATGGCATGCACCAAGCCCACCTCCCGCAAAGCCACCGTCTGCCCCCCAAAGAAGACCCTGGCCACCAAAGCCGCCGGCAAGAGGGCGCCGCTCACAGGAGCGATCAAGAAGCCTCAGTGCTACAGGCCTGGCACCCTGGCGCTGCGCAAAATCATAAAGTACCAGCAGAAGTCCACGCAGCTGCTCCTGCGCAAGCTGCCCTTCCAGTTCCTGGTGCTCGAGATGGTCCAGGACATCAGCCTGGACCTGCGCTTCCAGATCGCTGCCATTGGTGCTCTCAGGGTACCAGCGAGGCCTACCTGGTGCGCCTCTTTGAAGACGCCAACCCATGTGCCATCCATGCCAGGCGTGTCACAGTTATGCCCAGAGACACTCAGCTGGCCAGCCGCCTCCGCGGAGAGCCAACACTCCTGGCAAACACTGCACTTTAGACGGCTTCGTTTCCATTTGGTTGTGCTTTTACTCTCCTCTGCGCTCATCCTGGATCTGATATTAGCACTTTTCTTCACTTTTGGTTTTATTTCCCTCACGGGGTCCAAAAGTAGCCCTGCATATGACTGGGAGTAACAACAGAGGCAGATATAAGGGGTATGACTGTTACTGTTTTCTTTTGTTTGTAAACTTTCCATCTACATTGAGGGTCTAATGCATTCATGTCAACTGGGAATTTCTCACTGAACACCTTTCAACACTTCAAATCAAGAACAATTGTGAAAAATTTGCTCATTAATATTATTGAAAACCAAATAAATTTATTAGTGGGAAATAGATAATGTCTCCTGCATTTGATCAAACAGCAGATGAGATTCACACTTTGACTTTTCTTATATGCGGCTCTGTGTTCTCAATGTTCCCTGTCTCCTGGGCTGTTCCTGCTACTTTGCTATAATATACATTCAACTCTACTTTCTGAAAGTTGAATAGACTCTCTATCCACAAGTCACCTCACATTACAGGAGGCAGGAAAACCAGCGTGGGTTTGTTTGTGGGTGGGAAAGGGAGGGAGGCACCCGTTACAAGTTCAGTTCAGTCCCTCAGCTCCAGGTCAGTGTCCTAGAAACTGATCACGGTCGTGGCCTTGGCTGAAATGACCCAGATTTTGGCTGGGGAGGTTGTAGGAGAGGCCCTGGACGTGTATGAGATGTGGGGAGAAAAATCCCATTGCAGCCCAAGCCTTGGAGGGCTGGGGACAGCCTGCACTGGCCAGGCTCAACCCAAGGAGATGGGAGCACTGAGGCTTCTTGATCGCTCCTGTGAACGGCGCCCTCTTGCCGGTGGCTTTGGTGGCCAGGGTCTTCCTTGGGGGGCAGATGGTGGCTTTGCGGGCCGTGGGCTTGGTGCAGGCCATGGTGCGGGGTCACGGCTTTTCTTGTGTGACCTTTCACAGGGGACAGCCCATGGGTCACTTCCCCAACACCGCGTACAAAATAAAAATCATCTTCCTCTGGGCCCCAGCCCAGATAGAAAGGCCTGATCTCAGAGAAGAAAGTACTAATTCCAGTCTTTCTATGACAAGACCCTCTGCAGGCTGGAGCTTCAGTATCTCATCCCATCCTGGACTCAACCATGATTTAACATCTTTCTTATAGCTTACATTGGTCTCACCCAGATGAAGGCAGCAGCTTGTTTCACAATCCCTTTTAATCATGTTTATATCTCAGACCAGGCACAGTGGCTCATTCCTAATATCCCAGTATTTTAGGAGGCTGAGGCAGGCAGATCACTTGAGCTAAAGGGTTAATGATCAGCCTAGGAAACATGGCAAAACCTCCTCTCTGTAATTTTAGAAAAAAAAATTAGCTGGACATGGTAACTGGAGCCTGAGGATTCACCTACTCAAGAAACTGAAGCAGGAGGATCACTCGAGCTCTGAAGTCGGAGGCTGCAGTGAGCTGAGGGCACCACTGTCATTTCACCTGGCTGACAGAGCAAAACCCTGTCTCAAAAATAATATCATCATCATCATGTTTGGATCTCTGAGGTCAATGCATGGGTAGGCATTGTTCTGGGGCATCCTAGCTAGAGGAAGAAAGGTACATGGGCTTTGAACATCCTGTGGACAGGGAGCTGTTTTCAGAGAGAGAAAAGGAACCCTCTGAAGAGGCTATGGTGCGTTCACACTGAATCCCAAAGCTGCTATGACTTAGGAATTTTTCTCCTATGGGATTTAGAGATAAAACAAACAGAAAGTCTTCCCTTACAATACTCTGTCCTGAAGGCCCTGGGCTTTCTAAGAGCACTGGAATAGTTGACCTTGTAAATATTAAATACTTTTCCATAACTTTTCCTGGGGAATCAACCAACTTCTCTCCAGATTGCAAAAATAAAAATGAAATTAAAACCAGTTTTCTTCTCTAAAATGACTCTTTTTACTTTCCTACCAAGACTGTTTCATGTCAGGGAGTGATGTTTGATGATGTTAGGATGGTAACACAATCTATGAATTGCATGAAAAACTAGACAGAGCAACACAGTCCCCAGAGACCCTGTCTAATCTCTGCATTCATTTCCATGACTTCACCTTCAAAGACTTGGTCCAAATGTAACCTATGTTAATGGCTGAAATAACATAATGATATTTGTTTTGTGCTTCTCTAATACAAAAATATGTGTGAAAATAATATATATTATACTAGATAATATTCTATTTTTACTTTATTTTTCATAGTATTCTATAAAAATACAGAAATTAAAAATAAAATTTCCTCTCACTATAAGATTTTAGCATTAAACATTTTGTGTAATTGAGCCTTATTTATAGTTATACTGATATGTAATTGATCCAATACCCTGAGTATAAGATAAATGGTAACAAATGTATAGGAAAAATAAAATGAGTTACAGTTTTCAGGTTGGCACATAAGGGGATTCAATGTCATCACTCCGTCTTCAAAATGAGTTAAAAACTAAAATACTGAATATTCAATACCTCTTTTGACATCTCTCTGAGTGGTGATGCCCAGGGTAATTCACAGAGAAAAAAAAAAGATGATGGCTGTCCTAACTTCAAAGTATGCTATCAAGCTGTAGGAACCAAAAGGGCCTAACACTGGCATAAAAACAGACACCTCAGCCACTGAAACAGAGAAGAGAGCCAACTAAAGTGCCAACAACCCACCACGACAAAAGGACAGTCTCTTTCATCAATGTTGATAGGAAAACAGGGAATCTACATGCAGAAAAATGAAATTGGACCGTTATCTCTTACCATACACAAGAATAAACCAAGTTATATGAAAAACCTTAAACTATGGACCCACTAGAGAAAAACAGGGGACATACTCATGGACGGTGGTTAAGCCAGTGATTTCTGAAATATGTCCCAAAAGCACAGACAGCAAAGGGTAAAGTAAACAATGGATTGCATCTAACTAAAAAAAAAAAAATCTGCAATGCTAAAAAGACAATCAACACCATGAAGAGACAAACTCATGAGACAAAAGATTTGCAAACCCTACATCATATAAGGGATTAATTACTGTCCAAAGTATACTAGGAACTCAAACGACTCAATAGCAAGAAACAAAAGCAAAATTTAAAAACCAAGCAAAGGACCTAAATAATAGACATTTCTGAAAAGAAAACATACAAGTGGCCAACAGGTATATACATATACACATATGTATACACATATGCACAGACACATATATTCATATATACACACATATATACACATGTATGTATATGCTCAACATCACTAATAGAGAAATGTAAATTAGAACTGAAATAAGATATCACCTCACACTCGTTAGAATGGCTATGACCAAAAGTCTAAGGTCAACACTTGTTGATGAGGATGTGGAGGAAATGGAACCCTTATACTATTCCTGGGAATGTAAATTAGGACAGCCATTATAGAAAACACTATGGGCCTTCCTCCACAAACTGAAAGAACAGAGCTATCATGTGAGCCAGATTTCACTCTGCTATGTATATATCAAAAAGAAATGAAATCAGTCTGCTGAAGAGATGTCTGCCTTCCCAGGATGTTGCAGCACTATTTACAATAGCTAAGATATGGAATCCACCTAAATGTCCACAAATGAATGACAGGATGAGGAAAATCTGACATTTAATCACAATGGAATACTATGCAACCTTAAAGAAGGACATCTTGTCATTTGTGACACATGGATGCACCTGGAGAACATCATACTAAGTGAAATAAGCCAGGTGTAAAAATGCAAATACCACATGATCTCATATGTGGACCAACAAAGTTAATCTGATAGACGTAAAAGAGAAGAAAGGTGGTGGTCTGGGGCTGTGGTGGCTGGAGGTGGGAAATTTGAGGAGACATTGGTCAAAATACACGACATTTCAGTTCAACAGACTGTATTCTTGAAAAATGCTATTAACGTGGGTGTACAGTGTTCTCACTACAGTAATACATATGTGAGGTAATGGATGTCCATTACCTAGATTTAGACAATAGACAATGTGTACATACTTTAAAACAGCATTTTGTATATAAGAAATATATATAGTGAGATGTGTCTATTTTAAATATAAATAAATAAATCAATAG
>NW_026654025.1:0-10084 GCF_009828535.3 Hylobates moloch | reverse complement strand
AGGTCCAGGTATGTCCTCCTGTTGATGATAAAGAAGGAAAAAACTAAGCACCAATCCATGCATCCTTTTTTGAGCCTGTTTGTGTCCTATCTGCTTAATGCCCAACTGGCCAAAGACAATCACAAGCCTGAGCCCAGAATCAAGAAATGGACACAGAAGGGTCAAATGATTGGGGCCAATAATGCAATCTACCACAACTAATTTTCATAATCTTTTTTTTTAGGAATATTCACATGTGAGTGCATATTTGGAACTTGGTACTTTCTCCTACTTTCAGCAAACTTTGGGTACATAAGGAAGCAATGATCTCCCCTAGTAGTTGACAAACATTTTTATCAAGGGCCAAATATTAAATATTTTAGGTTTTGTGGACCATATGACCCCTATTATAACTACTCAAATCTGTTGTAACATTGAGGGAGCCATAGAACATATGTAAACAAGTGGGTGTGGCTGTGTTCTAATAAAGCCTTATTCACAAAACAGGCCATAGTTTGCCTGCTCCTAGTCTACCCCATATGGAGATAAGAAAATTGGGGCGCAAAGAACTTAGACGACTTGCCCAGTATCAGACAGCTAATCGATGATTAAACAGGATCAACAGCTACGGTCATACAGTAGCCAACCCAGCAGATGTAATGTGCTTGGTCCACACAAAGTTATAAAAAGATTTGAACTATTTGGCAATATGTAAAAATTGGGAGAATTCACATAAATATCTGGCTGTCAAGTTTTGTTAAAGATTGGAACATATAAAAATATTGGACTCATTCTCACAATACAACAATTGGTTACAGCCAAGTAACTGCCATTCCATTAGATGTACTCTCAGCTTCACCATTTCTTGTGACCCTGCATTTGGCCCAGGTTACTCATTTACATGATTTCTCTGGCCCCTGTGGGCACATAAATTTACTACCACAGACTTGGAACCCAGGTATCCTAATTTCCCAGTTTCAGATCTCTTCCTCTTGACTATTTTATCTGGCCAAGCCACTCTGATATGGTAAGTTTTAGGTTTTAAAACTTGGTTTTAAATTTTAAGAACTCCTTTGTCTAAGAAGAAATATTTTCCTCCTCTATGGATTTCTGGAGATAATCAGACTTTCTGATTTAATTAGTTTAGAATCCATAAAGATGTGTTTCAGAGAAGTGATTTGTGACCAAATCTCTCCTTTATTACAGTAGAAAGTATAATTTGCAATGTCTATTGAGGTGATTTTAAACTGTGGATTGTCTTTAATAAATATTTCTTGGCACCTGAGCTAGAAATATTGGGAGAGAAAGCGAAAAAAAGTGATTTAAGAGCAAGTGCTCTTTGCACACACTTCTGTGCCTATCTTATTAAAATTTTATGGTCATTAAATGAATTTAGGCTTGGAATTATTTGGTGCCACAACAGTTAATAGATTTACATTCATAGAAATTTCTTGTCTTAATTTGAAAATAGGTGAAAGCAATGACATCCTTAGAAAATTCCACCTCATGCACTGAGATTTGTACGTGACATGTATCTTCTGGTAAGTAGCTTCCTTTCTTCAAGAGTTCTAAACAACCACTTGATTATGATTAAAGATAATTCAGCATACACATTTACATCATACAACCAATACCTGCAATAACACCTCCCAAAGACTTGTAGTGGATCCCGTATTACAGACTGAAGGTCATGCCTGTGGAAAAAAGAAAAGAAAATGGAATGAAACTATCGTTAATAAGCTTTTATTATAATAGCAATCAACATGCTAGCTGCTTTACAGATCTTTAGCTTCTTTTAATCCACAAAACAACCCATTGGAATAGGCACTTTTATAATTCCCATTTCACAGTGGAGGTAACTGAAGTTCAGTGTGCATAGGTAATCTGCCCAAAACCATGCTAAGTGGCAGAGCTGAATTTTTTTTTATTTTAACTTAGATGCAAGGGATATATGTATAGGTTCGTTACATGGGTATGTTGCACCCAGGTAGTAAGCACAGTATCAAATAGATTGTTTTTCAACTCACACCCCTCTCCTTACCTTCCCCCATCTAATAGTCCACAGTGTCTATTGTTCCCATGTGTATGTGTAGGTATAGAACTGGATTTTTCATGCAAGCCTCTCAGATACTGTGTAGGGAGTTACTTGAGGGTAGAATAATTGTAATGGATGTGTCTGGTAGACAGAAAAACTAAAAAATATAGTGATGGCTTTCTATTTAGCTAGCTAGCTCAACAAGATCAGAGCAAGGCCAAACCAGGGCTAAAGGCAATGATCAAAGATAAAATAAGCAAAGCTACTATAAGGTTTCCACATTACGAAAAGATATCTCTTTGTCATTACACACAGAATGAGGCTAGTGCTGTTATGCTTACTCTGGCAGTCAAATGAAAAATTCTTGCTTTGGGAGGTTTGTTCACAGAAGTGTTCCCAATTTGCAGAATTCTAATAAAAGGCTTTCAAACATTCATCAATCCATTCTGAGCTATTGTGGCATTCTTTTTGTCAAGGATTTTGAGTGAGATTATTTGCCTGTGGTTATTAAGGCTCTTGTAGAGGCATAAAAAGTAAGCTCTCTTGAAAAAGGATTTAACTCATTAAATTCTGTTCTGCCTGATGTACACACTTGCATTGTTCTGTCCTCCCCTTAGAGAAAATTGATGTATATTCCCCTTGTCCTGCAAAACTACTGGCAACTGTGCTGAGAGAAAATTTCTAAGAATGCCTCTTGGCATGATATAAGGTGAAGTCTTACATGAAAATAAATAGAAGTTGTTTTCCAAAGAGCTATTTAAGTGGTTGAATGCAATTTGCAACAGGATTTTGTATACACAGTTGCATGTCTAATTGAGCTTGAAGATTGCATGTGCAAAGCATCACATGTTCAAAAAAGATTTTGTGCACAAACATTCTGATCATCACCCATTTTATCGTTGGCATAAATGACCCAAAAGGTAGGCATATAGCTTTAGGTATACTTCTTGTTGCATCAAATTCTTCTTTAACATTTAAAAGAGTTGCTGTATAAAAAACAGTGGAAGGTCACTTGATAGGCTAACCATAATCAAATGGTGATTATCATCCAAATTTGTATTTTTGTTTTGACTATCTATGTTTAACTTCTTCATTGTATACTGATTATTTTTAAATATTTCTATAACTCATTTTCTGTGTTTCCTGATCCTTTCCAGGTTACTTTTATTATATTAATAATATCAGGAGAGTAAAGCAAGGCAACAGAGCTTAAGTAAAATAGAGATTTACATATGTGAGTTTCACACTACCTACTTGAGGCCATCCTAGCTAGCTGATACTTCTTTGTTGTTTTTGTACATGCAACTCTAAGTAGAAGAAAAACTCAAATCTTAATAATATACTGAAATTAGGATGCTTGGATATTTTTGCATATGTGACATCATTAAAACCTGGAACCTTAACTACAAGGGAGACTGGAAATGTAACTTATAATTTTCCAGCGTCTGCCATTCAAGAAGATACTTTAAGAGTTGAAACAGTTATTGAATAAATCAGTCTACCACATCTGCTATACCAGAAGACTGGAAAAAAAACTTGCCACAAGTTCTAGTTTTAAAATCATTGAGAAACGGAGGTTACTTTAAGAAGGGGTTTAATACTTATAAATAATTTAAGCATACAAATGAGTTATTTAATAAATCACCATTAAAGTGCTGGCACATTTTAGACATACCCTTAATTGCTGTTCGTAAGAACTCAATATTCTAATAATATTTATTGAATGCCTACATTATTCAAGGAATTGTGTGAGAGTAGTTAGACATGGTTCCTGGAAATTTACATTCTAACAGCTAATATAAGAGCTAGGAACAATTAACAATACAAAGTAAAATGTGCATGTATTGATGAAATGTTAACTGCATTAGTGAAGACTCAGGAAAAGTTTCAGGAAGGATGTGGCATTTGAACTTGGCCTTAACAAATGTGTAAGGCAAAGAAAAATCAAATTAATACTTGTAATTTTGTAGCATTTCTTCAGTTTACAGAATATATTTACATATATTTTCTCATTCCAGTTTCACAGCAATTACCTCATATAACTAGCGAAATGTTTTCCCTGTTCCATAGATAAGGAAATTGAGGTTCAGACCACACATCTGGGAAGCAGCAGAGATGAAAAATGAACTCATCTGTTTCATGGCAATCCTACTGGTGGATGGTATCACATTGGCACTACCACAGGAATTTAGAAACATAGAAATATAGGAATGGGTATTTCAGGTAAAGAAAGCAGTATGAACAAAATTACATTGGAATAAAAGTTGTTATTCATTAGAGACTGCAAACAATTTAGTTTGGCTGAATTGTAAGGGACACAAAGTAAAGAGACAAACTAACAATGATGGGTGAAAGCGAGACAGTAGGTAATTTTGAATATCAAACTAAAGTGTCTGTAGGCATTAAGCATACGATTAAATTTTTAGAAAGACACGATTACTGCAGTGATTTATGAAACATCATGCATCAATTTGTAGGATTGAAATGCAGTGTGTGAAAGACAGGAAGACAGAATAAGAAGAAATAAGGATCTCATAATTGCCTAGAGAAGAGCAATGAGTGTAAATTAGTCTGGCTGAATTATGAATCAAGACTTTTCATCTGTAGCAATATGATTAACTAGATGCTTTGACACACACCTCAGCAATCCCCAAAATACAGAGGTGATGGATAAAATCTACTAAATATATTTTTCAAATCAACACATAGCTGAGCTCATAGCAAAGTAAGGAAAATGCCCAAGGGATTAAAACTGAAGTGACAGCTGGAAAAAAAAAAATGGTACACCGAAGCTAAACCTACTAGAGCCCTGGGAGTGTCTGCCAATCTTGTTAACTAAAAGGCTTGTTTTTAAATAATCCACTACCTAGGAAGAGGTGACACATTCTTGGGCTCATACAAGGTATGGAGCTGGAACAGAATCTCCTCATATCTCAAAACCTGAAACAACTCAGTGAATGAGTAGATTGGAAAAAAATCCACCCGATGGCAAATAAACAAGGAAAATAAGCTTAGCTCTGAGTAGATAAGGCTCCCTGAGAGGAGTATCTTATCAATAGGACTAACTATATCTAGTTTTAGGGTTTTCATTTATAATAGCTGCATGATCCAGGAAAACATAAACTGAGAAATTAATTTAGCTTAATCGTTGGTTGGTAGTACACTGGGGTATCTGTCAGAATCAAGCACACATTTATGGAGGTATGGACCCTCATACCAGGATTTCCAGGATTCCACAAAGTCACAATTGATCATACATTCGTAATCCAAAATTATCATACATATTATACACCTCAAAGACAGTGGCAGTGGTTGAGGCAGTAACCGCAGCATGATTTTTGCTTCTGAATAAATTTCCTCATACACACACACACACACACACACACATGCACACAGCAACGAGGCTCATAACAACAGTAATCCACAGACAATAAATCCAGGTGATAAGGTATCACCTCAAAATCTAGAATATGAATGAGTGGGGCCAAATCATTTAGCAGTAAAACCCATGAAGGAGTAGCAGTTGTGTGAGAGACATTAAAGGCAACATTTGGCAATCTCAAGATCTGGAAAACACAGAAATCACCAAAAAATGCTCAATCTCAGAAGAATGTCCCTGTATTCAAACTGGAGCACTCCGAAGGCAGCTGTGGCAACAGCAGTTGAAACTGAGAGGGGACTTGCAGGTTCCAATGTAATGAATACAAGAAAACTGAAAGGTGCTAGCGTGTCATGAGCTCTTAAGGCTTTGGAAATGCCCAATGAAAGAACTCTCCCAGAAGACTGTAACCCTATACAAAAAAGAAACTGCTGGGAGTAGAAGACAGAAGTATTGCGTGAGAGGAGTTAGACATGGACACAGAACATTCAGATAATAGTGAAAAAAAAGGAGTAGAAGAACTGGCGATGCATACTACTGAAGATATACATGCAGTGAGAGGGCATATTTTTATTACTTTACAATATAACAGAAGAGGAAGCCCTAAGGCAATGAAGCTAGGGACGCTATTCTGGCCCATCCCAAGAGGGGCAGTGCAGTGCAGTGTGAAAGTGTTAAGAAACCCCATGTCACTTAAGCATGGGCAACAAAAAAAGGAGGGTGATTGAACCTCATATCAAGATATGGTAAGAAAAGGATAATGATCCACAAATCACAGTAACAAAATGATGACACATGAGAAAAAATATATAAACTTGGGACAAAGCTGATGAACCTATTATTTCAAGCTAAATGTAATTATGAAAAAATGTTAGAGCAGAACAATACACATCATAATTAGAAAATTTAATAAAGGAGGTGGCTAGGCTGCTGTAGCTGACAAAGCTCACGTAAGAATTTTACAAAGAAATAAAAATTAAGAAAGACCACAAGGGACACAAAAGAGGATGGATGGACTGAAAGTACAGTAAGTGAACTAGAGAGTAGAAGCAAAAGCAAAGATAAATTAAACATATATGAAGATTTTTTCTTTATTTTTGAAAATGATACTTACAATAGATGAAGAAAATGCAATATATCTGCAAAAAGAGTGTTAGAAGCATAAGACCAAAGAGAAAACTACAAATATTAAAAACCATAACCAAGAGTACTTTCCTGAAAGTAACGAAGATTTGAAGTTACAAGCTACCTGAGACAATCAACACTGAACGACCAATGTAAAGGTATATTCTAGCAAAAGTCTCATCTACTGAAAATAAAACATCCTTTGGGAATACAGGTAAAAATACCAAACAAAAGGGTTTTAAAAATTAGATTAGCATTAGACTGGTTGACTACAATGCTTTAAACCAGAAATTCCTAAGGCAATTTAAGAAATTCAAAGAATTTGTGAAACACAATACAAATTGTTGTGAATATGCAAGAATTCAGGAAATACTACATCTACAAGTTTTTCCTCGATAATCTACTGAAGAATAAGCTTCACACTACCAAAAACAATATTAAAATGGCTGTGAGCATTAAATATATTCAGTTCTATGATGAAGGTTAAATAATGGTGATAAGGACAAATGGATACATGTAAATGATGTTGGCTCTTCCAACTGTGATATATTACAACTATTTAAAATGGTGGGGAGAAGAAATAGATTCAATGTTGAGAGTTTAGGGATATAGTTGGAATTTGGGGAAAGAAAAGAGAAGAAAAGAAAAGAGTTTTAGCTATTTTTAATAGTGCTTATTGTAAGAAACAAATAGAAGAATGTATCTTGAAAGAAGAGATACTATATAAGGGAATAACATAATGGCAATTATTAGAACAAAAAGTAAAATCTTCCTAAATACCAACATTAATACCTAAGAGGGGGAGAGAGAAATACCTAAGACCGGGAGAGAGAGGGAGAGAAAGGAGGGTGGAGGGTACAAAAAACCATCTAGAGAAAAATTTTAGAGCTTGATAAAGAACAGGATCGAGACTAAATATATCACAGTTATTAATAAATACAAAAAATCATGACTTACAAATTAAAGGAACAATATGTTTTAGATTGATTAAAAAAGTAAAATCAAACCTACACTTTATACAAAGACACATCTAACATAAAGAAATTCAAAAGGTTAAAAATAAAAGATGCCAGTTTTCATACCAAACAAAAGTAAATAAAAAGAGGGTAACAGTCAAGAACTTGGTAGCTAACAAGGTAGAATTCAGACTGAAAAATAAGAGACAAATAAACACTTTAAATCAGTAAGTTTACGATTCAGAATGATGAGGCATTAACATTTCTGCATATAATATAAAAACAAAATTTTCTATAAATAGGAACTATAGTTGGTATGAAGATAAATAAACATAGACACACTAATAATGGGATATATTAGTATGCCAATATCCAATTCACATGAAATGGACACAAATTTAGAAATTATAAAGAAGGTACAAACAGCATAATCAATATCATATGGATAAATATTATCCCTTGTGCCCTGAATTATAGAGAAATTTTTGGAGTGCTTATAAAACATTTCTGAAAACTGACTACATATAAGGGTGCTGTAAAAATGTCAATAATTCTAAAAAATCGAAATGTTATAGTTGGAATTCTCTATTGTCATATAACAAAAAAACACATATTTAAAAAAATTTTTTATCTAAAAATATTTAAAAACGTGCTAGCAAACAACTCTTAGATCAAAGTAGAAATATAAAACAATAATTGGAGAATTTCTTGTAAATATCAATAATGAAATACAGCAAAAGCAATTATCAGAAGAAAAATATGCAATTCAATACCTATATAAACAGAACTGAAAAATAAAAATAAATAAATTACTCATGTTAGAAGACCAGAGAAAAAATGAAAAATAAACCAAAAGAAAAAATAATTAAGAAAATAATAATAAAATCAGATGTTAATGAGTTAGAAGATAGAAAACTGTAGAAATCATACATAAAAAGACAAGCAAGCAAGCTAGTTCATTGGGAAAAAGTCCAAAAGATTGATAAATCATTAAGTAACCTAATAAAGCAGAGAAAGGAGCCACAAGTGCAGATAAGTAGAAGTGACAAGTGGAAAATAACTATCAATTATTTTATGTGAGACTATTTTGCACATATCTAGGCAATTCCATTTTAAAATCTAGAAAAATAAATAATTCCTTAAAAATATAGTTTACCAAATTTAAGTCAAAATAAAAATACGATACAGACCATTTTTCATAGACAAATAGAGACAGTTGTAAAGAATTCACCTGCAAAAAAGCACTAGACCTATATGGCTTCCCAGGGGAGTTCTACAAGACCTTTTAAAGATCGGCCCATCTTAACGCTTCCAAAACTATTAAAGAGCATGTAAAAAGAAAAAATATCCAAATTCACTTTATGTAGCAAATATAATATTCAAATGAAAACTATAGTCTGGTATCACTTATAAATATTTGATGCAAAATTCTTAAATAAAACATTAGCAAACAGAATCCAGAAATACATTGAAAAGTAACACATTATTTGGGATTACGTAACTAACTGGGGTTTATTTAAGAATGTAGTGGTGGTTCAACATTAGGAGAAAATTTACACAATTATCATATTAATAGAACTAGAAAGAAAAAAGCATTATCATCTTTGTAAGAAATCTAAAAGCTATATCACTAAATTCAGCAACCATTAATTTTTTTTTTTTTGAGACACATTCTCACTCCATCACCAAGGCTGGAGTGCAGTGGCGCAATCTCAGCTCACTGCAACCTCTGCCTCCCAGGTTCAAGCAATTCTCATGCTTCAGCCTCCAGAGTAGCTGGGATTACAGGTGCGTGCCACCACACCTGGCTAGTTGTCATATTTTTAGTAGAGACGGGGTTTTGCTATGTTGGCCAGGCTGGTCTCGAACTCATGACCTGAAATGATCCACCTGCCTTGGCCTTCTAAAATGCTGGGATTACAGGCATGAGCCACTGTGCCCAGTAAATTTTTAAAAATATTAAATTAAGTAGAAATCAATGGATACTTTAATACACATGGCATCAGCCCCCAAACCAGTATATTTCTCAATTGGTAAACATCAGAGACTTCCCCCCTTAAAGTACATTCACTATATGCAGCACTACTCAATTTGCATTAGATGCATTAGCCAGTGTAGTTGTAAAAGAGAAAGCAATTGGGATATCTGAATCTTATAGTAGCTTTTTGTTTTGTTTTTTTTTTTTTAGTTTTTTAGTTTTTTGAGGAAACTCCGTACTGTTCTCCATAGCGGTTGCACTAATTTAAATTTCTGTCAACAGTATATTAGGATAACTCTTTCTTCACATCCTCACCAACATTTGTTACTGCTAATCTTTTGGATAAAAGCCCTCTTAACTGGGGTGAGATGATATCTCATTGTAGTTTTGATGTGAATTTCTCTGGTGAGCAGTGATGTTGAGCATTGTTCCCCACATACTTGGCTGTTTGTATGTCTTCTTTTGAAAAATGTCTATTCAGATATTTTGCCCAGATTTTAATCAGATTGGTTTTTTCCTGTTGAGTTGTTTGAGCTCCTTATATATTTTGGTTATTAATCCCCTGTCAGATGGGTAGTTGGCAAATATTTTCTCCCATTCTGTGGGTTGTCTCTCCACTTTGTTGATTGTTT
>NW_026654024.1:4789-10084 GCF_009828535.3 Hylobates moloch | reverse complement strand
TGGGAGGCCGAGGCGGGCGGATCACGAGGTCAGGAGATCGAGACCATCCTGGCTAACACAGTGAAACCCCGTCTCTACTAAAAATACAAAAAAAAAAATTAGCCGGGTGTGGTGGCGGGCACCTGTAGTCCCAGCTGCTGGGGAGGCTGAGGCAGGAGAATGGCATGAACCCAGGAGGCAGAGCTTGCAGTGAGCCGAGATAGCGCCACTGCACTCCAGCCTGGGCGTCAGAGCAAGACTCCGTCTCAAAACAAAACAAAAACAAAAAAACTGCCTTTGTGACACTAATGAAAGGCCACAAGAATAGGATTATGGGAGGGGCCTGAACTCTACGAAAATGTAGGCACAGTTTCTATAATCCCTTATTGCTCAGGAGTCATGTGGCCAGAGATCACAAGATTCATGACTTTCTCAATTGCTCTTATAGATAACATCACTACTGTAAAACCTAAAATTGGTGTTTTGAGATATTTTTCAGACTGACCCCATCCAGACTTGTGACTCATGACTCAAGAGGTGCTGTGGCCCCACACAGAGGCTGACTCAGTGCATGAGGACCATTTTCCACACCCCTATGATTTCATCCCCAACCAACCAGCAGCACCCATTCGATAGCCTCCTGCCCACCAAATTGTCCATAAAAATCCTAACATCGGCCAGGTGCAGTGGCTCACACCTGTAGTCCTGGCTACTCAGCAGGCTGAGGTTGCAGTGAGCCGAGATTGCGCCGCTGCACTCCAGCCTGGGCGACAGAGCAAGACTCCCTCTCAAAAACAAACAAACAAACAAACAAAAACAAAACACAAACAAACAAAAAAACACCTGCTAACATCTGAGACTTTGAGGAGATTGACTTGAGTGTTAACTCCAGTTTTCCCACGTGGGCCAGCCTCATGGGCTTATGCCAATTAAACTCTCTACTGCAATGCCATGGTCTCAGTGGATTGATTTTGTCTGTGTAGTGGGTGGGAAGAACTTGTCAGGCGATTACACCAGTGAGGATGTGGAGAAAAGGGAACTCTTATACACTGTTGATGGGAATATAAATTAGTACAGTCATTATGGAAAGCAGTATGAAGGTTGCTCAAAAAAAAACTAAAAATAGAGCTACCATATGATCCAGCAATCTCACTATTTGGTATTTATCCAAGGGAAAAGAAATCAATAAATCAAAGGTATATAGACACCAGCATGTTTATTATAGCACCATTCACAATACTAAAGATAGGGAATCAACCTAAGTGTCTAACAACAGACAAATGAATCAAGAAAATGTGGTATATATGCACAATGGAATACTATTTTGCCATAAATAAGAATGAAATCAAGTGTTGACTGGGTGTAGTGGCTCACGCCTGAAATTCTAGCACTTTGGGGGGCCAAGGTGGGTGGATAACCCTGAGGTCAGGAGTTCCAGAGCAGCTTGGCCAACATGGTAAAACCCCATCTCTACTAAAAATACAAAAAATTACCCTGGCATGGTGGCGGGGGCCTATAGTTCCAGATACTCAGGGGGCTGAGGCAGGAGAATCGCTTGAACCCAGGAGGCAGAGGTTACAGTGAGCTGAGATCGCACCACTGCACTCCAGCCTGGGAGACAGAGCAAGACTCCGTCTCAAAAAAAATGAATGAAATCCTGTCATGTGCAGCAACATGGATAAAACTGGAGGTCACTATGTTAAGTGAAATAGGCTAGGCACAGAAAGATAAATATTGCATGTTCTCACTCATATGTGGGAGCTAAAAAAGTAGCTTGGCCAGGCGCTGTGGCTTACGCCTGTAATCCCAACACTTTGGGAGGCCGAGGCAGGGGGATCACCTGAGGTCAGGAGTTCTTGACCAGCCTGGCCAACATGGTGAAACCCTGCCTCTACTAAACATACAAAAATTAGCCGGGCGTGGCGGCAGGCATCTGTAGTTGCAGCTACTTGGGAGGCTGAGGCAGGAGAATGGTTTGAACCTGGGAGGTGGAGGCTGCAGTGAGCCAAGATTGCACCACTGCACTCCAGCCTGGGTGACAAGAGCAAGTCTATCTACAAAAAAGAAAAAAGCCAGGTGCGGTGGCTCATGCCTGTAATCCCAGCACTTCGAGAGGCCGAGGCGGGCGGATCACGAGGTCAGGAGATCGAGACCATCCTGGCTAACACGGTGAAACCCCGTCTCTACTAAAAAATACAAAAAATTAGCCGGGCATGGTGGCGAGCGCCTGTAGTCCCAGCTACTCGGGAGGCTGAGGCAGGAGAATGGCGTGAACCCAGGAGGTGGAGCTTGCAGTGAGCCAAGATCGTGCCACTGCACTCCAGCCTGGGTGACAGAGCGAGATTCCGTCTCCAAAAAAAAAATGAGAAACCCTGTCTCTACTAAAAATACAAAATTAGCTGGGCCTGGGGTGGCACATGCCTGTAATCCCAGCTACTCAGGAGGCTGAGGCAGGAGAATCTCTTGAACCTGGGAGGCGGAGGTCGCAGTGAGCCGAGATTGCGCCATTGCACCCCAGCCCGGGCAACAACAGCGAAACTCCGTCTCCAATAAATAAATAAATAAATATAAATAAAAAAACTAGCCCGGCATGGTAGTGGGCGCTTGTAATCCCAGCTACTCAGGAAGCTGAGGCAGGAGAATCACTTGAACCTGGGAGGCAGACGTTGCAGTGAGCCAAGATCACCCCATTGCACTCCAGCCTGGGTGATAGAGTAAGACGCCATCTCAAAAACAAAACAAAACAAAACAAAACAAAACAAAACAAAACAAAAACAAGAAAGAAAAAAAAGAAATGAGTTATCAAACCATGAAAAGACATATAGGAACTTTTTTTATTTTTGAGTTGGAGTTTCACTCTTGTTGCCCAGGCCGGAGTGCAATGGCACGATCTCGGCTCACTGCAACTTCAGCCTCCCGGATTCAGGTGATTCTCCTGCCTCAGCCTCCCAAGTACCAGGGATGACAGGCATGCGCCATCATGCCCAGCTAATTTTGTACTTTTAGTGGAGACAGAATTTCTCCATGTTGGTCAGGCTGGTCTCAAACTCCTAGCCTCAGGTGATCTGCCCGTCTCCGCCTCCCAAAGTACTGGGATTACCGGCATGAGCCACCAAGCCGGGCCTAGACATGTAGGAACTTTAAATGCATATTACTCACTGAAAAAAGCCAATCTGAAAAGTCTACATATTGTATGTTTCCAACTATGTGACATTCTGGAAGAGTCAAAACTATGGAGATAGTGAAAAGTTCAGTGGTGATCAACGGTTAGGAAGGAGAGAGACAGGGATGAATAAGCAGAGCACAGAGGATTTTTAGAGCAGTGAGACTATTTTGTATGATACTGTAATGGTGGATACATGCCATTATTCATTTGTCCAAACTCATAGAGTATACAACACAAGGCCGGGCGCGGTGGCTCATGCCTGTAATCCCAGCACTTTGGGAGGCCGAGGCGGGCAAATTGCTTGAGGCTAGGAGTTCGAGACCAACCTGGCAAACATGGCAAAACCTCGTCTCTACTAAAAATACAAAAATTAGCCAGGCGTTGTGGCGGGCGCCTGTAATCCCAGCTACTTGGGAGGCTGAGTCAGGAGAATCGCTCGAACATGGGAGGCGTAGATTTCAGTGAGCCGAGATCGTGCCATTGCACTGCAGCCTGGGCAACAGAGAAACTCCATCTCAAAAAAAAAAAAAAAAGAATATACAGCACAAACGCGAACCCTCACTTAGTGTCAGAAACAGCAACAGCCTCCTGTAGGAAGGAGTAATCAGACGTTGTCAATGGAACCAACTGTATTGTCTTTTTGTTTTGTTTTGGGTTTGGTTTTTTGTTTTTTTGTAGAAATGGGGTCTCACTATGTTACCCATGCTGGTCTTGGAGGCCTAGGCTCAAGTGACCCTCCTGCCTTGCCCTCCCAAAGTGCTGGGATTATAGGTATGAGCCTCTGTGCCTGGCCCCAACTATCTTCTTCACCTGTCGTGCTTTGGACTCAATCATATCTTGGTTGTGTGGACTGGTTTAAGGGTTGTCAAGCTCACACATAAGACAAGGCAAGGGCTGGCCAGGCTTGGTGGCTCACACCTGTAATCCCAGCACTTTGGGAGGCCAAGGCGGAGGGATCACAAGGTCAAAAGACCATCCTGGCCAACATGGAGAAAACTTGTCTCTACTAAAAAAAATTAGTCGGGTGTGGTTGCACGTGCCTGTATAGTCCTAGCTACAGGAGTTCGAGACCAGCCTGGCCAACATGGTGAAACCTTGTCTCTACTAAAGAAATATGAAAATTAGCTGGGTGTGGTGGTGTACTATGCCTGCAATCCCAGCTACTGAGGAGGCTGAGGCAGGAGAATCACTTGAATCCGGGAGGCGGAGGTTGCAGTGAGCCGAGATCGCGCCACTGTACTCCAGCCTGGCAACAGAGGGAGATTCTGTCTAGAAAAAAAAAAAGGTAAGGCAAGGGCCAAGATCTGACTAATTTGGTTGGTAAAGAAACAATGAGTCATTCTAGATTTAGACGTTTTATTACTTAGACAGCAAAAAGAAGACTAAACCTAGGTGAGAGCTCCCTGTGAATCATTGACCCCAACACTAAAAATACAACACTGGCTGGGCACGGTGGCTCATGCCTATAATCCCAGTGCTTTGGGAGGCCGAGGCTGCAAGATCACTTGAGCCCAGGAGTTCAAGACCGGCCTGTGCAACATAGTGAGACACCGTCACTACAAAAAATAAAATAAAAATTAGCTAGGCATGGTGGCAGGCACCTGTGGTTCCAACTACTCAGGAGGCTAAGGCGGAAGGACTGCTTGAGCCCAGGATTTCAAGGCTTCAGTGAGCTGTGATTGTGCCATTGCATTTCCAATCTGGGCAACAGAGTGAGCATCTGTCTCAAAAACAAACAAAAAAACATGACAATGAAGCAAAGAGGGGCCAGATGACTGCAATGTGTGTTGTGGGACATTCTATTTGGGAGGAGTCCCTTCACAGCTGCCACTTGGAGGTTTTATGTTCTGCAGCTTTATAGTATGCAGGATATATATTTATAAAAATTTATATTTAGGCTGGGCGCGGTGGCTCACGCTTGTAATCCCAGCACTTTGGGAGGCCGAGGCGGGCGGATCATGAGGTCAGGAGATCGAGACCACGGTGAAACCCCGTCTCTACTAAAAATACAAAAAAATTAGCCGGGCGTGGTGGCGGGCGCCTGTAGTCCCAGCTACTCGGAGAGGCTGAGGCAGGAGAATGGCATGAACCCGGGAGGCGGAGCTTGCAGTGAGTCGAGATTGCGCCACTGCACTCCAGCCTGGGCGACA
>NW_026654024.1:1605-4689 GCF_009828535.3 Hylobates moloch | reverse complement strand
AAAAAAAAAAAAAAAAAAAAAAAAAAACAAAAATTTATATTTAATATTTATACAAAATGTGCATTTTATAAATTTTTATTTATGTATTATATTTAAAAGCAGTTTTATATTATGTGGGAGTGAGGCAGAAAGCTCCATTCCTCATCAGAGCCTGAGAGCTGATGGGAAATTGTCTCATGACAGCCTCCCATGGGAGATTTGAGAGGCGGGAGATGGCCTTGTAGACTCAGGCCTCTCGTGATTGATCAGGCAATGACCTGGATTGGTCATTATTTGGAAGAAATCCAAGTTCAGACTTTTCAGGTAACTGGCTGTGAATTCCTAGAATCCTTATGTTGTCCTAGAAATTGCTTCACTTCCCTTAACCATTTCTTGCTAAGGGCGAAGAGGAATTAGTGGTAGTCCATTAGTTCATAAATTTAGCCTTTACGTGAATTGCAATATGCTTTAATTTTTTTTTTTTTTTGAGACAAAGTCTCACTCTGTCACCGAGGCTGGAGTGCAGTGGCGTGACCTTGTCTCACCACAACCTCCACCTCCCGGGTTCAAGAGATTCTCCTGCCTCAGTCTCCTGAGTAGCTGGGATTGCAGGCATAGCACACCACCACACCCAGCTAATTTTTGTATTTTTTTAGTAGAGAAGGGGTTTCACCATGTTGGCCAGGCTGCTCTCAAACTCCTGACCTCAAGTGATCCACCCTCCTTGGCCTCCCAAATTGTGGGATTACAGGCGTGAGCCACGGCGCCTGGCCTCCTTCTGGGTTTCTTTAGAAATTCCTGAGCAAAGATCTGTTCTGTGTGAAGTAAAGAGCTCTTAACCGGTGGTTGGGCCTAACTCAGTTACAGCCAGGTTTCTGCCCAGAGAGAGCAGACTGAGTCAACAATCTTGCTTCAGGATGGTGTCTGAACAAGGCTTACTCCTGTTTGGGTATGCCACATGTTACTAGACATTAGGACAAATTAAGACTAACATTCAAAAAGTCAATAACCCACAGGAAGCCTGTGGACTACTTTAAAAATACTTTTTGGAAGCCTGAAAAAAATGTATGCCAATGATAAAAAATACTATGCACTTGGGAAATAAAACCTGCAGCTTGGTGAACTAGCAAAGTGAAAGAGGCTATTGTAAGTGGGGGAAAACTGTCTTTCAAAAAATGGAAATATAGTTTCTAATGGGGAGAACAGGGAAGTCTGGAAAAGATGGAAGCTCACATATAAAGTAGAAATTACATGGGCTAAAAATGAATGATGAGTTCTTTGCCAGGGACTCTAAAGCTCCTCTCTGAAATATATCCAAGAGAAAGCCAGCTAGAGAATCAGTGGGATTACAAGGATTAAAAAGGGATTTGACGTGTGGCAGGAGCCTGGGAGGTGGGGGTTTCAGGTTGCTGGTGGCTTAAATGAAAGGGTTTTGGCACAGCTTTTGGTGAGGCCCTGGAGAGGTGACTGAGTAAGAAAAGTTTTATCTTTTTCTCTCTCTAAATCTCTTCTTTCCTCCTCCTATTTCATTCTCTCCCTGGCCTTTTCCTGATTCAGCTCTTTTGCTCTTCTTTGCCTTGAACGTTCTTTTTCTGTTTTTCCTTGACCTTATCTTGGACATTTCCAAATTTCCATGCCTAGAGAGACTGCACAACTGGGTTTAGTCTGTAGGCAGGCAAATTCTCACCTAAATCGGTACTAAGATATTTCTGGGCTGGGTGCAGTGCCTCACGCCTATAATCCCAGCACTTTGAGAGGCCAAGGCGGGTGGATCACCTGAGGTCAGGAGTTCGAGACCAGCTTGGCCAACATGGCGAACCCCCCCCCCCCCGCCCCCAGTCTCTACTAAAAAATACAAAAAAATTAGCTGGGCATGGTGGCACACGCCTCAAGTCCCAGCTACTCGGAAGGCTGACGCGGGAGAATCGCTTGAATCTGGGAGGCGGAGGTTGCAGTGAGCCGAGATCACGCCATTGCACTCCAGCCTGGGCAACAAGAGCGAAACTCCATCTCAAAAAAAAAAATCGGTACTGATATTTGTGCACCTAAGTAGCTCAGAACAGCAATAGGTGAAGGGCAAATCGTCGCACCAAGATCCTTTGCTCTTTCCTCTGGTATTGGAGAGGATAGACAACCTGGACACCCTTCACCTGGTACGGTTTGGCTAGGGGAGGCTGACACCTGGTGGTCATATTTGGGAGGTGCAGAGAATTCCTAATAGCCCCATGCCTTTACCGTTTACTGACCATATATATATTGAGCTATTTGCTGTACATTAATGCTCTCATTTAAAACTCAAAACAATGTTACCCTGTGGAGTGGGTATCATTACCTCTACTTGATATTTGGATGATTTATGTTAAACAATTATGAACTAATTTGAGCAATGGGATAATGTGGTCTTTTCTTTCTCCTTTGTCCTCAGCTTCTGGGACAGTACGTAGCATGTAGTAGGCTCTCAGGAAATATTTGATGAAATATTGTTTTATTTATCAACATCATGGAACTTTAATTCAATGTCATCCCTTTGTAACAGAGCTGATTTGAATACATTCTTGCCAGATAAGCCTAGACTGTCTGCTGCAACCCTTGCTTAAACACCTTTCCCAGACACTTCCCCATACAAGATACTTGGATATCTAGTCAGCTGCTGAAAAAAAATTCAGAATTTTTTTTCGGACTGACACCATCCTCGACTCTCTATATTGGACACCACAAGGCTGAGTCTCTGTTCAAATGCAGTGCTTTTATAATAAGAAACCACCAAGAAACCAGAAGGTTAAGTCAGCGAAGGCTGTTCAAATGCTGCCATCTTAGACTCCCCAACCTAGACATTAAGTGCCCAAGATGGATGTTTATTGATAAGAACACTGAAGTCACCCAGGTTGATGGCCAATTTAGTAGAGAGGAAGACTGTGATACAGGTGGCAATATATCCAGTGAGAGGCTGGCCAGTAGGTTGTTAGATGACTGCAATGAAGAAGAAAAACTGAGTGACATGAATTTCAAAGACACAAAGTTGGAAGAGTTACAGCTTCGAAATAGTGACAAAGTAGTAGGAGCATACCAACTCTACCTCTGGGTCTTTTTTTTTTTTTTTTTGAC
>NW_026654024.1:0-1555 GCF_009828535.3 Hylobates moloch | reverse complement strand
CCTGGCTAATTTTTGTATTTTTAGTAGAGATGGGGTTTCGCCATGTTGGCTAAGCTGGTCTCGAACTCCTGACCTCAAGAGATCCACCTGCCTTGACCTCCCAAAGTGCTGGGATTATGGGCGTGAACCACCACGCCCGCCCTCTGGGTCTTGTAATATGTAGAAAATGAATAAATGTGTGGCCTCCCCTGGAGGGAGATGCAGGGCAGTGGTGTCTTGAGGAGAGAGCAATGTTTCATTTAGAGCTAGAAAGTGGGAAAGTTTCCATGGAAAGGAGTTTGTCTAACTTTGAATGAGAATTCCCTATGGTGCAGTGGAAAGATCTGAGAGGGAGAGGTGCATTGTGGATTTGTGTTGGGGAGGAAACAGAACAGTGTGGAGATGAAAGGAAGGGAAAGGATAGATGATCCAAGGGGCTTCTCTTGGCCAGTGACCAAATGTGATAGAATGTAAAGAAGAGTGTGGTATGCTTTCCTCAAAGCTGAGGCAAGGGCAGGTATGGTGGGAGATGGGACATTTGGAGCCATTATTTTGAAACTTATCAGGGAGGGGTCGGGAGTCATCAGGATAGGAGTGGTGGTTGCAAAGATAAAATCAAAGCCATCTGGCCGGGCATGGTGGCTCATGCCTGTAATCCCAGCACCTCAGGTGGATCACCTGAGGTCAGGAGTTTGAGACCAGCCTGGCCAACATGGCGAAACCCCATCTCTACTAAAAATACAAAAATTAGCCAGGTGTGGTGGCGGGCACCTGTAATCCCAGCTACTTGGGAGGCTGAGGTAGTAGAATCACTTGAACTCTGGAGGTGGAGGTTGCAGTGAGCCGAGTTCACGCCATTGCACTCCAGCCTAGGTGACAAAAGTGAAACTCCGTCTCAAAAAAAAAAACAGCTCTATGCTTCTTGAGACCACGGACTATGTCTGTCTCTCAGATGCCTCTTTATTTCTGTCTCTGTCTAGCTAATATTTTTTCACAATTGGAGAAAATGAAGTGAAGCAGAAAACTTACAGAGAAAGGTTGAGATGGATAAGAGAAGAATTAGGGAAGCTAATGTTGGATGGACTCATTCTTTCCCACATTATGTAAGGCATGATCATTGGCTGAAAGCCAAGGGGTAATTCATGCTTCATAAGGTTGTGAGCATTCAATGAGATAGGGATGTGATGCATTTAGTATAGTGTGTGGCTCAATATATAGGAGTTTTAAAAAGCTCCAGTGGGCCGGGCGCGGTGGCTCGTGGCTGTAATCTCAGCACTTTGGGAGGCCGAAGCAGGTGGATCACCTGAGGTTGGGAGTTCCAGAGCAGCCTGACCAACACGGAGAAACCCTGTCTCTACTAAAAATACAAAATTAGCCGGGTGTGGTGGCACGTGCCTGTAATCCTAGTTACTTGGGAGACTGAGGCAGGAGAATCGCTTGAACCCGGGAGGCGGAGGTTGCAGTGAGCCAAGATCACGCCACTGCACTCTACCTTGGGCAACAAGAGCAAAACTCCGTCTCAAAAAAATAAAATAGGCCGGGCGCGGTGGCTCACACTTGTAATCCCAGCACTTTG
>NW_026654023.1:0-10085 GCF_009828535.3 Hylobates moloch | reverse complement strand
AGAAAATGATTATAATGATTCCCCTTAAATAAGATACTGCTATATGTTAACAGCATTTTATGAGCTATAAAGTGCAGAAGGGCTTCCTCCCTCTTCAAGAGTCTGCTGGGATTCCACTGTCATGGACAACATTTCATTCTTATGAAATTAAATTGTCACCTACAGGCAGGGTTCTGCCAGTGCTGGTGCTATACAGACATATGGAATGCAAAAGTCCCCGGAGGAGCACAAAGCCTTGTTGGCAGGATGAGACAGGATTCTTGAAAGCTGTACTAATGTGACTGGTGCTGAAAACAAATGGATTTCTTAGGATATGTTCTTGCTTTTTGATGGAAAAAGAAACATGAATGCATAAATATGTATAATGTGAGAACATCTTTCATACAAATAGGACATTAAATGCTAGTGTCTGTGGAAGCGTGATGAGAAGATATGCTAGGAACGTGCTGGGCACAATTAGGGGCATGGCAGAATGTGAGATAGCCCAGGCTGTGAGTACGGGATCTGTAGCCAGAATGCTGGTTGGAATCCAGCCTCTGTCATTTCTTTGCAGTGTGTCTTGAGAAAGTGACTGAACATCTCGCTGTGCCTCAGTTTCTCCCTCTTCTAAAAGAGGATGATGGGGTGCCTATTGCATATGGTTGTGAGGATTAAGTGATTTGACGCATATAAAATGTTCAAGATGGTGCCTGGCATATGCTAAACACGAAGTAAATATAACCTATTATCATCATTATCAAGGACTTGCGGATAATGGATGCTACTGAGCAGACGGGGCATGGTGGAGCAGAACAGCTCAGGTGCTGGAAATAGCCAGTCTCATTGACTCAACTGTGTTTCCTCAGAGAATCCCGATTCTCATTTTTCCTATCCATAAATGGAAGGGAGGATAGCAAGTAATAATCAATGTTATTTGGTGACTATTCTATGTGTTTATTTTGCAAGAGGCTCAGTGGGATATTGCCTACAGCTTTGCAGAGACATTGCTCAACACAGATGCATGGGATAGGGGTCCCTTTTGGGTGAGAACAGGGTGATTGGAAATGGGAGACAGGGGCCCAGGAAGGAGTTTTCCTCACCTGACTCTGGGAAGGGAAGAGAGTCTGGCCCAGATGAGTAAAGACAAGTGTGTTGGCATCTGGTAGACAGGGCCAGTGACACACAACAGTGACCAGCTCTGGTGCTGACAGCCAACAGGGACTTCAGGGTTTGGCTGCTGGAGATGGAGGACCTGGGCAAAAGAGACATGAGGCCAAGAGAGCAGGTCTCAGAATGTGGAGCTCATGGAAGGAGAGAGGGAGGGCTCATCAGACTGGTCCTATCTGGCTGGAAGCCATGCCCCACACTCACCAGGCCCTACCCCTTTTCCTCTGAATCTTCAGCTCTTAGATCAGAAATAATCTTAGATGTCTTCAGGCTTGATCCTGGCCTGAGGGACAGCAGCCTCTGTCATGTAGCCTTTGGAGCTGATCATGGCAGTTCCCAGGAAAAGGCTGTCTGGAGAGGCTGCAAAACCCATGCTCCCTGTTCCCAGTCCCCGTACAGACCGTGTCAGAGGAGGATTGAGGGAGGCTCCTCTCTCTCTCTCTCTCTTTTTCTCTCTGTCATGCACACACACAAATGCACACACACATTCACACAGATACACACACACACACACACACACACACACCCCGTTTTGCCTGGCAGAACAGACCTATAACTTGCATAATACTGCAGCAGCCCACACTGCACCTCATCTCCATTTGGGTTCCACAACAGAAGGGAGCTGGAAGGAAATCAGCGACAATCTAACTCCACATGACAACCTGGCTGGACAACGAAACATCCAGCCGGGGGAGAGACACTGGAAATTACCCACACCTGAGCCCCATCCCAAACCACCTGAGTCAGCTTCTCTGCCCATGGCCCAGGCTAGGTCATTCGCAAATCTCTCGAGTGATTCTAAAGAACCACTGCTGTGAAAAATAAAACGGATTTCAGCAAAGAGAGAAAGGTGAAACTGTTTTATTGGCACTGGCTGTGATGCCTGCTGTGAGCAGATGCTGGCTGTGGGTAGAACAGGGGAGAGGGCCATTGAGAGGCCCTTGTGACTGGAGAGTCCAACCAAACGTAAAGTGTGTGACAGGGAGGGACTTCTCCAAACTCTGCAGGTCTCTCCAGACTGGGGATCCCTGACACAAGAGGAAGTCTTATGCCCCAAGTGCCAGAATTCCAGGAAACTCATGCAATGAAACCAGTCCCCTTGTGTCGGAGTTTGCAGCTAGAAGCGGTTGAAAGGATGGAGGACTCTCTGGGAGCTGGAGTGGGTATGCTGCAAAGAACCTAAATATGCCATAACTTCCTTTACCTCCCTCGCCAAGAATTTCCATTTGCTCTTCCAGCCTATCCTGCCTGACAGGTTAGAAAGTTTTCAGTAGTTTTCAATAGGAGTTTGTTTACTTTCATTGAATTATCTCATGAAGCTCAGCTTGATTCTGGCACATTAAAGACAGAGTCGGAAGAACCCATTTCCCTAAGTTTTATTCTAATGTACAACACGTGATCATTTGCGATGGGGTCTAGGCAGACAGGGCAGGTAACGGAGAGTCTTTCCAACCAGGGGTTGGAACAAAGCAGGCTTGATTTGGTGACTCTTGAGACATTTGGCTCACTGCTGTGATGCTGTGAGAGATTAGCTGTGCAATGTTTGGGCTCCTTAAAATGAAGTTTATTTAAAAGAAAACTTACCTGCACATATGTAACACTGTGGACACAGATCCTTCGCACAGTATATTTAATCTCTGCAGAATTCACTGGGAGGGGAGGGGAGCCAGTGGGACCTCTTGGCTATTACACAGGTTGGCACTTCCAGAGAGAACAGCCTTGGCATCACAGGCTTCAGGCATACTCAAAGCTCTTCTCCCTTCTGATTCTAGTTTCTCCATGACCTGCAGGGCCTCTTGGGATTACTGTATTCTGGAAAGCACACAAAGTAGGACACTGTCTCTTTAAATAATAGAGGCTGAGAACCTCTCAGGCCACCATGACATATCCCAGCATTGGCCCAGCCCCTGAATAAACTAGAAAGACTCCTGGTCTGGCTTCAGTTACAGGGAGCACCACCAGGGAACATCTCGGGGAGCCTGGTTGGAAGCCGCAGGCTTAGTCTGTCGGCTGTGGGTCTCTGGCTGCCCTGTGGGTCTCTGGCTGCCCTGTGGGGAGGGTCTTGCCTTAGCATCCCTTGCATTTGACTGCAAAGAAATCTGCCTGGAAGAAGGGGTTATGCTGTTTGGCCGGGTGAGTTTTATTGGCACACTGTGCCTCTGGGTGATGTGTGCCTATGCTTTACAAGAATTGCCTAATTCCCCACCCCCTGCAAGCTGTGAATGAAAAGGATTGCAGGAGAGCTGGTGTATTTGTGTTGGAATTGACTGGAGATTCAGAGGGCTTTTTATATCCTTGGTTAAGAGGTGGATATACACTCTGGCTGGGGAGGTGGGGGGCCATCTGAGAGCATCTAGAAACCCTAATGCATCCAGATTGAAAGGAAGAAAGGAATCTAGATGCTTTTTCCCCCATGGAAAATAGCTGTGCACACGCAGCTGGCAGGTGGCCTTGGTAAGCAGGTTAGGAAGAAGCTGCCACCTGTGGCAGAGCCTTGGCCAGCTGGGCTCTGGGTGTGGCAAGCCGGTCAGCAGGCACTCAGTAGCATTTCCTCTCCCACCACTGAGAACCAGGCAGGAGGCCAGAGGCAGTGAGGGACAGATGGGTTGGGTTTACCTGTCCGGCAGCGTATGGTGTGGCTGTGACCTGGGTGGTTATTGATTAAACTATTGGGTTCAGAAGAAAGGAAGAAGCGAGCTGTAGCACCCAATATATGCACTTTTCTGTATGTGTATTAGACTTTATTAAAAAGTTTATTTGAAGATCACAAAGGAAGGGAAAGAAAACCCTGAGTTAGATATGCTAATATTTGTAAAGTGCTTACTTAGAACAGTCCTGAGTATGTTGCGATCACATAAGTGTTGGTTAAATAAATAAATGTCCAAATGGCATAAAACAAAGTAATAATTTCTAGAGCAAATCTAACCTATAAAATGACCTATGGAGGAAAGAAAACACTTCCATGTCTTTAGACTTTTTTTTTCTACTTGCATATGCACTTTCATTTATAAATCTTTATCTATCTATCTATCTATCTATCTATCTATCTATCTATCTATCTATCTCTCTATCTACCTACCTACCTACCTACCTATCAGAGTTATAAGCTACTTCAGTGCAGAGTGGTCAGGTCTTCCCTGAAGGGTTGAGGTGAGAGTTAAATGTGATATAATAATAGTGGTGGCAGTTTGGGCACTGGGCCCTTATTATGTTGCAGACACGATGTTAACTGCTTTGTACATATTGTCTCCTTCAATCACCACCATAAACCTTTAAAGCAGGCATTACTAGTTCCTTTTGCACCTGAGAAAACTGAAGCTCAGTGAACTTGAGAAATTGCCCAAATTCACAACAAAAGTAAGCAGGGTGATTAGGTTGGTTGGAGCCCAGAGCCAGAGTGCCTAACCACTGCACCGTACTGCCTCTCACAGACCATGCATATAAAGTCCAGGCATAGTGCCTGGCATATAACAGGCACTGTAAATACAATTTTTACAAATACGCTTCATTTTAATCTGATAACACGATAGTTTTAAAAAGATCATCGTTTGAAGATTTTTCAAATTTATTTTTACTTACAGTAAGAATATACAATGAGCTAAAAGAGCAGCTCCTTTCAAATCGTAAAATAATATAGAATTATTTGAATCATTGAGAGTGATGAGCTTCTATGACAGTACACTAGAAGTAGGGAAGTGTGTGTGTGTGTGTGTGCGCGCGCGTGCGCGCGCGTGTGTGAACTGCTGCATTTTCAGGCAAAAACCTTTAACACCCACATTCCTGTTCCCTGTCCCGTGCCTTAAGGCTGGCCTGCGCACGGGAGTCTCAGTTGGGCGCGCCTCTGCCAAGCCGAGACTGAAGGGCTAGCCTCTCTCCCTGTGACGCTGGGCGGCCCACGTTAGGAGGCTATGAATCAGCTGATTTCCTTGGCTGCTCCAACCCCACCTCAAATGGCCACCTCGCACCCGCCCCCCAAACCCCATGGCCAGGACGCCAGCCAAGGCTGACAGCCAAGCCCGACTGCTGCAGGAACACTTTGCCTGGAGCTTATTCGGTGGTAGTCTGGTTTTGCCCAGGCTAGGAGGAGCCCAATTCCAGACCATGCTATCCAGTATTCGGCCGGACTTTTCTTCCCCTAATTCGCACCCAAGCGAAGCCCGCTAGATCAATCCCAGCCAATCCTAGGAAGCCAGCATGCTTCGTAGGTGCAGACAGTAATAGCGGGGACTGGCGCGGGGCAGGAGTGCCCGGCTAAGACGCCAGGACAGGGCAGGGCTCCAGGACCCGAGAGGAAAGGGACTTCTTCCAGCTCTCAAGCGCCCGCTGCCCTCTATTAGTGGGAGAGGAATCCAGCCTCAGCCCCGCGCGGGCGCGGTCGGCGTCGGCGCGCCCCGAAGCCCAGTCCTGGGCATCCGCTGAGCTACATTTGGCTGGGTCTTCCCAGAGTGGGCTGAGGAGCCAGTTTCTCGGTCAACACTAGGTTTCCATGATCTCCACAGGGCCAGGGGAGGAGGGAGGTGGGGGGTGAGAAAACTCAGCTGCCACTGGTTTCGAGTAAAAGTCGCCGCGGTTTTGCAGAGACCGACTTTTTCCTGAGGCGCATTTAAGGCCAAGTAACTGTCTCCTGCCCTCCCTCTCTCCTGCCCCCTCTCCTCCCTGAGTCCCGCCCTCCCGCACACGCTGACCCAGGGACACACCCTACTGCAGCGACGCAAACAGGGCGTTGTTAAAGGGGAACGCCAGGAGCCTCCCACTGCCCCCTTGCTTCGCGCGCGCGCAGCCCTGCAGCGCAGCTTTGGCGGCGCCAGCAGCGGAGCCAACGCACCCGAGTTTGTGCTTGAGGCCACCCTGAGGATCGGGACAGCTGTTCCTTTGGGCTGTAAGTGATTTGGTGGGGAGAGTGAAGGAGATGGGGGAGAAACGTGGGCATCTTCCAGTGAGGGTGCCAGAAAGCGCAGAGCAGGCGCGGGGCTTTGGCCAGGTCCCTGGGGCTTCTGCTTAGGGGCACAGGGTCCCCTGTGTGTTCTGTTTCCCTCCAATGGGGCTTGGAGTAATACAACGAGGAGAGCCTTTATGGTCTGTAAGACCTTACAGGGTAAGGGTGATGGAGCTGGTGTCTGGATAGAGGATAAGGGCGGCCCAGTTTTCGCCTTGCTGAAGAGGCGTTGTCTCTGGGACACACTGGCAAAACAGTCCCTGTGGCGGACATCCCGAGAGTGCTGGACTCCTGTGGTTCCCCAGTTCCCCAGTCTCCTGCCATCGGTTTAATTCAAACCCTCTGGGAGTCATCAGAAATCCTTGTTTATTTCTTCCAGTGCATTCCAGAGTTTCTTTGAATGTGATGCTTGTGGAGAGGAACGGAGGGGCCTGGGATTGGGTACTTTCCAAACTGGGTTATTGAAACGTTGTCTCCCTGGCCCAAGACTCTGCTTAAAATGGTCCCCAGAGTCTCAGCCAGATCTTTCACAGCCATGCATGTCCTCTAACAGGTCATCCCAGCCTTCAGTTCCCCCAAAGTTTAAAATGAGGGGCGAGGACCGCATTACTTGGGATAAATGTCCTGCCGGCTCTGACCGGCTGAAATTCTCGGACTCAGCCTTTTACCCTCTGTCTCTCTCTCCCGTCCGCTGGACATCTACTCCCTTCGGTCCAGGCTCCTGGGCTCCTGTCCCACCGCGCCCAGACCGGAGCTCAGGCTTGATGGGGTCCGTGTCCTGGCTTTGAGTGCCTGGGGTGCAGACTGGACCCCTAGGCGAGCACGTGGGTCTAGCGCAGGAGCAGAATGCCCCCTGCTCCCAGGGGCTGCCTGGGGAAGCGCGCGGTGGACGGGAAGCGCAGGGTCCAGGCAACCCTCCCGAGCCATTCTTTCCTTTCCACACTACTCTGGCTCTGCACCGCCTCTCCGGAGCCGCCAGAGTCTGCGCGACGCTGAGCTGGGGCCGGGACCGTTCCTCTACGCTGGCAGAATTGGGTGGAAACTTGGAGACGAACGGAATGCGGAGAGCACTGGGGTCTGGGAAACCAGCCTCCTCGCCGCTGTCTCCCCCACCGCATGTCACGGCTGTCTCCAGGTCTCAGACGAAATCTGGGCGCCTACTCCCCTCACCCCTACCTCCACCCCATAGGGGAATTCACCATCTGAACCGGGGTCTCGGAGAACTTGACCTCTCACCTTCCAGGGAGGTCGCTGGGAGGCGCTTGGGGTGGGTGGAAGCGTGCAGTGGCCTCTGCTCATATTTTCTGGAAACCCCTCTGTTCCCTGGGTGGTTTTAGACGTGCGAACCGCTTGTTTTGTTTCCAAAAGCAAAAGATGTTCCGTTGCAGGAGGGCCCGGCTGGGAGCTGGGCACTGGGTGCGGGTCCTGCAGGCGGCTGCTGCCCCCTCTCGGCGGCAGGCGGCGCGAAGGCTCCTGACCCGCGCGGGCGGTCGGGCTGCGGGCGCTGGGCCAGGCCCGGCCTTCCGCTAGTGAGCGGGACCCTCCCTCTGCGCGCGCCTCCCTCGCTCGGCCCAGTGCGTTCGGCCTCACGCCCAGCGCTCTCCCCGCAGGCAGAAACTCCGCTGAGCAGAACTTGCCGCCAGGATGCTCCTCCTATTGCTGAGTATCATCGTCCTCCACGTCGCGGTGCTGGTGCTGCTGTTCGTCTCCACGATCGTCAGCGTGAGTGCCTGGAGGGGAGGATCCCTGCGCGGCCCGCCCTTCCCCATCTGGGTTCCCAGCCCGTGCTCCTTCTGGTTCAGGACTGTGTTATTTGCAGACAGTCTCAGACGTCCCAGGGAAGTTTCTGGCAATCTGCCCCCTTCCAGTTGCTTTGAGAAAACGAGAGCAGATTCAGTGATAGGAACGAAGCGAGCGCCGGGCTGGGTTAGCTGCGCAGGTCTCTATTTAAGCCAAATAACTTCAGAGCCGATCTAGGGGTCCACGACCTTCATTTGATAAGATTGTTTAATATTTTTTTTTTCTTGATGCAGCGTCGTTGAAGAAGAGGAGTATTTATGATTTTTTTTTTCTCCAAACCATAGTCAGATGGGTGAATTAATTTATAAAACACCCTTTTAGGACATGAAATTGGAAAGTTAAAATGGGCTTTTCTGGAAAAGAGTTCACAGGTCCCATGTCGGCTTTATGGCATGAACACAACACATTGTTAGTAAAGCTTCCACTGGTAGGAACAGGCCATCAGAGTAACTTCTGTTACAAAACTGTCCAGCCCATTAGATCTTAAAGTTATTTTCTTGGCGATGAAGATGAACAGACATTCAGGCAGTTTTCCAGTGGTGGCTTTCACTTCTTAATTTAAGGCACATTGTAAGCACAATTTTCTTTTTCGTTTTCTTTTCTTTTTTTTTTTTGAGACGGAGTCTCCAGCCTGTCACCCAGGCTGGAGTGCAGTGGCATGATCTTGGCTTACTGCAACCTCTGCCTTCCGGGTTCGAGCCATTCTCCTGCCTCAGCCTGGGATTACAGGTGCCCGCCACCACGCCCAGCTATTTTTTTTTTTTTTTGTATTTTTAGTAGAGACGGGGTTTCACTATGTTGGCCAGGCTGGTCTCGAACTCCTGACCTCATGCTCCGCCCACCTCCGCCTCCCAAAGTGCTGGGATTACAGGTGTGAGCCACCGTGCCCAGCCTGTAAGCATGATTTTCTAGTCTCTGTGAGAAATAATTATGTTGGGGATTTGTGGCTTAGTTTAACATTTACAAGCATCTTCACAGTATCTCCATTGTGCCTGGTGATGATAATATCAGATTGACAGGAGCTATAAACAAGGAAATAGACTCAGAGAGGCGGGCTTGGGGAATGATCCCGAGATGCTGGGAGGAGAGAAGGCTTGAACGCAGGTGTCTTAGGTTGAGTTCATGGCTCCTTCTACTACAGTAAACATCTCTGCACATAATCGTTTCTGTGTGCATGTGGAACTTCTCCATTTACAAGGTGCTTTTAAGTCATGAAACATTGGCTCTTACCATGCAGGGGTGGGCGAGGTGGCTAGGTGGATGAGGGTGCTTTTCGCCATCCCTGGGCCTTTCTCCTTCCCCTTTTCCTTCACTCCTCACTCCCTCCCTGACTCAGGATATCTATCTGATTATCTCTAGCAATGGATCGTGGGCAATGGACACGCAACTGATCTCTGGCAGAACTGCAGCACCTCTTCCTCAGGAAATGTCCACCACTGTTTCTCATCATCATGAAACGGTGAGGCTGGTTTTGTGCTCCGCGAGCTTGTCCTCAGATGCCTGTAACACGTTTCTCAGTCCAGAGCTGGAAACGCTTATTGGAAGACACAAGCCAGAATGTTGTTGCTGTGGTGGGGTGGGATGTGACAGGGAGCCATTAGTCCAAGGAAAATGGGAGGGTTGGTGATCTCGCTGGGGAAGCTGAGATCTTGGGCATCATTGCGATTCACTCTACTTAGAGACATGCCCTTAGCACCCTCCTGATCACTTAGGACAATGCTTTTTGTGATTTAAAAAAATGTCGTCATGGGAGCTGTAAAGGTGGTATGATAGCTAAGCCATAGGCAGACCCCCTTGGGACATTGGATCAAACGTGTATCTTTGGTTTGGTGGCTGTCTCTATTCAGAAATGCCCTGCCCCTTTCTGCTGCAGTGACAGTGGGGCTAGCTCACTGCACCATCAGTTATATGGACACAAGACTGACTGCCTTTCCAGGTCTTGGGCCTCAGTGATGCCACCCTAGCATCAAAACCTTTGAATGTTTCCTTGTTGCAAGATGGGGACTTGAAGCTATTTGCAAAACGCTAAGCTAAGCCTTGGGGTCCTTAATCCAGAAGATTGTATTTCTCCTCTGTCCTCAGCATGTTTGCTTGTGAGATATGGAAGCCAGGCTTCATGAGGCTCAAATTAAGGGATAGTTGGCAGCAGAAGCACCAGATACCCCAAGCACCCAGAGGGAAAGGAACACCCAGCCAGGATCCC